>NW_008481899.1:0-7881 GCF_000524495.1 Plasmodium inui San Antonio 1
CGTGTAATGAAGTAGGAGCCTAGGTGGGGGCTGCCGAGGCCTATCCAGTAACAGCCGAATAAGGAGGGGAGCGGCGGATTCGGATAAGGGGCAGACAGGCAGATATTTCAGGCTATAGAGGTGAAGATTCTGCCAAATGATCATAGGAGATAGATAGTAATGGAGGAGGAACGTGACGCCTCCAATAGGAGGAGCGGGGGATCATAATGAGTCAACAGAGGAAGCAATAGTCTAGGAAGAATCAAGTGGTGTTATATATCGGGCGAGGAATTCACCTCAGCCCCTTAGGGAAGCCCCCAAGGGGCAGGGCAATCCTCCAGAAGATGAAGCAGGAGAACTCTCCAGTACCAAGAACCAGAAGAATTGATTTTAACAGATCAATTATAATGGAAATAAGCCTTTGAACTGTAGAGACCTCAGATATCTTTAAATAAGAGAAAAGGATAATACCCGTGGATATATGACAAGGAGAGGATGACCGGAGAGTGAGGTCAGTCAATCCCAGACAGAAAGGAACAGGTAGATGTATCGGGAAATTATTAAATATATATATAACACAGGACCAACTAGATAGATGAATAGCAACAAATCCCAGCCCCCGTAGGGGCCAGGGGTCGCAGGTTCATGACATGAACCAGCGCGCCGGAGCCCATCCCCCTGTAGAAGAAGCGAGGAGGTTCAACACCCCAAGAGTTAGAGATCTTGCGGACGAGTATTCGCTTAATTGGTCGGGGGAGTGTAGAAAATACGGCAGCATTCTCATGCACTCTCCCGATTAGGTGGATTACGTGTAGAGGCTCAGGTAAATAACAAGAAGCGAATAGTACAAATGGAGTCAGCGAAATATCTGGGAAGTTGCTCGAAAGAAAAGAGGAACTCCTAGGCAGATGAATGCTTTAGTTGAGAGAAGGACGTATAAGGCATGCTCTCGCAGAAGGCCCAATAACCTGAGAAGCATGGTATAGGATCAAAATAACCCAGGAGATTGGCGTCTGGTACGGAAGCGGCAGTAGGGCGAGAAATAGAAGCGGAGAGCCCGGAGAGGCAGGCTGATTAGCACTGAGGTACGTAGGGAGAGGTACCACAGAATATAGAGGGGGCAACCTACGGCAGGAGGAATCTCAGGCAACATAAGGGCGTACGGGCAGGAATTCAATGAGGACTAAGGAGGTAATGAGTTTCCAACTACGGGGATCCCGTAGCGGAGGAGGCCCGGTAAGAATAGGGGAGTAGCCCCAGATGTGTTAGAAGCGGCAGCCCAACTTCAAAGAGGATTACCCATCAGCAGGGAGGAGAGGAATAAGTGATTAATTGGGCCTAAAGATTCTAATAATTGACCTAAGTTCAGAAGGATTGCCGACACCCAAGGACAATGCCGGGGGATCTCTAAGTTTAGGGCAAGAGATTAGAGAGCAGGACGAGGAAGCAGGGAAATCTCCCTTACGACTTTATTTCGATTTGGAAATGAGGGGCAGCATTAGCTGCTTTTGAGAAACTTCGAACGTGGCAGGAGTTGTTGTTGTGTGGACTAAAAAAGAGTACGGCCGCCGATGAGACCAGCGCAGGAGGGAGCTCTACCTATCTGAAAGGAGCCGTAGAGGGGGAAGTGGGGGGGAGGATACGTCCCTCGGCAGATGTGAATCAGGGGGGCAGAAGATTGAGACCAATTCAAGACGGACAAAGGGGGGGGCCCTCTTCAATCGGAGACAATGAGCAAGTTCCGCAACCTTAGGCGCAGGCCTTTAGAAGAGACTTAAGAGGGAACGGAGATTTGATTTGAGTTAAAGCAGCGAAGGCAGACGTGCAGCCGGAGAGGCAGCAGTAGTGGCACTCCCGACGGAGGAGACATTAGGGGAGGACGAATAGAGCGAGGCCCCCAGGAGTAATGTAGGAGAGGGCACGGATCAGGAAAAGGGGGGCCTTCACCATAGATTAGAGCAATCTAAGCCACCAAACTGTGATAACCCACTTAGGAAGTTCCGGCCAATTCTACGAGGGGGCAGTATAAGATCTTCCGGAAAAATGCAGAGTTTTCTACATGGATATATGAAGGAAAGATTGGACGAGTCCTTCAAAGACAGAACCTGCAACGAGCATGACGGAGCAGGGGGGGGAGTATGTGACCTAAGTCCCAAGAGGAGACAGGTGTTAAACACTAGGACCACAACCCTGAACAAGATATTCCCCCACGAGAGTTCCTCTACTCTAAACAATGTGTCAGTGATGAGTAGAACAATCTGTGTATGGTTGGAGGCATGGATAAGTACTTTATCGAAGGAAAGAGGAAAACAGGGTGAGGTTATCTTCCGAGGTAATTGCACCTATGATAAGTTTATAGAGGGTATAGAGCGAGGAAATCTCTCAAAAGAGTGTATCTTTGAGAAGGGAAAGTTAGCGTGGATAGATCACAGAAGCAGATCAAGCTTGAGTATGGCTCAGGATTATCAGAGGGGTTTAAAGAGCTGTATGGAGATCGTAACACTAATATTGGTAACAGCAGGGTTGACATCGACCGCGGCTACCAAGAACTATTATAACAAGAGAAAAAGTGACTTATGTCAAGACATATATGAAAAACTTGCCGAGTGGGGTGGAAAGAATCTGGCTAAAAGGATAATGAAAGATTGGTTCACTCAAGCCCAAAACAACGGGTCAGGCGGGAGAATATTCCAGCTCTCTGGTCGCGATGTCTATGAGATAATAACCGAAGGTATATTCGGAGTATCTAGTGGGGACAAATCACTAAGATGCGATCTGCAGGAGGAGACGAGTAACAGGGAAGCAGACACCGTAGAAAAATATAGCACGAGTCTATCAGAAGATACCATAGTGCCTTCAGGTGAGGAAAATTTCGTTTTTCAGGACAAGGAGATCGAGAAAATGAATCAAGTTCTGGACCAAGTAGAGGAAAAGGTGAAGGTAAAACAAGAAGCGCTCTACTTAGACGAGGGATGAGTTCATATTGTTTTATTCCTTAGAAATTGGAATAGACACGTTAAGAGTAGTTCAATATATCTCATTAAATTAATCCTAATACAGGTTGTGAGTAAATCACGGGAGGGGGGAGCTGTAACACAAGCCTTCCCAACGACTGCAGTAGTGGGAGGAGTCATAAGCACCTTCTTGAGTGGTCTGGCAGTCTATGGTTTATATAGAATTTTGGGCGGCAGGAGGAGAAATTTACACAAGAGAAATATTCCCGAATTGTCCCCCAGAGTCTTAGGATATTCTCTGTCCAACCTGCAGGAATAATCAGCAGATGACTACTAATGGAAGTACCGAGGCCACGTTAAGGGGAAACGGCGCAAACATAGTCTATGCTCTGACTTCAAATCTGGACTGAAGGAAGTTGGGACCAGGGTGCCCCGAAGAGCTAAGGTCTCAAGGAGCCTAACATGACGTTGGGATTATTAGAGAAGATCATCAATTCTCAGGAGAGGGAGCTGGTAAATATATGCCAACTATAGAGGAAGGAACCGGATTTTGCGGCGTAAGATTGCCCCTATTCTCATCATGTGATGAAGACGGCGGGGAACCGTCCTTCCCTTGGGAAAGGAAGTCGGAGTCAATGACGCTGCCTTACGGTTTTAAAACGAGGGTATAAGAGAGGGGAAGGAATAAAGTGCACTCCCCTTTTCGCCACATGGGTACTAAGGAGTGGAGAACCTTGAAACGGGGAAACGGCGACTAGCGAGGGGTGGGACATCCAACGACTTTTTAGGAGGGAACAGAGGAATGACGAGGTACAGGACGATTTGACCTTATGACTTCAAGCAGAAGGGGAGGCGCCTTCGGGACTTTGCCCTGGACAAGCGGAAAACGGTCCTCGAAATGTAGGGGGGGGAATATGAAGTTCACCGAGGCAAGGAGGGAATTAAAATCTGAGAGTTTCAGAATGAGGGTTTAGCGGGCAGGATTACATTTGAGGTGGTAGGAGGCGATTGGGGGTCAAGAGTTGGGGGTTCGGCTTTCAGGGATCGGGTTGTTGGGGTTGTGTTTTGGCGTTAAAGTCTTAGGGTTCACGGTTTAGGGTTTAGGTTTTAGGCTTCCGGGTTTAGTTGGGGTTGTCAGTGGGCTAGGGGTTAGGTCTCATTTGTTAGGGTCCAAGGCTTAGTGTTTAGCGTTTCAGGTTCAGAGGTTAGGGTTCAGTTTTGACGATTTAGAATTTAGGATCTTGGGTTTACGGTTTTGATTTTATGGATTAGTGTTTAGGTTTCATGGCTTACGGTTTAGCGTCTCCGATTCAGGATTCAGGGTTTAGGATTAGCGTTTAGGCTTGAGGGCTTATATTTTAGGTTCCTATACGTATTTTCAGGCTTCATGGTTCACTGTCCTGTTGTCATTGCTTAGGGTTTGCGCATCAGGCTCTATGCTTCAGGGTTTAGTGTTTATGGTTCAGGACTCAGGGGTCACGGTTCAGGTTTTAGCGTTTAAGCTTTATTTTCTAGGGTTTACGGTTCAGCGTGTACGCTTTAGATTTAGGGTTCCTGCATCATGGTTTAGGGTGTCCTGTCTAGTGATCAGGCTTTCGGGTTCAGGGTTGAAGCTTCAGGCATTAGCATTTAGGCCTTGGGGGCTCTGGTTTCAGGAGCTAGGATTATTTTATACGGATTTAGGTTTATTCTGTAGGTTTCTCATTGCACCAGTCAGGCTTCAATGTTTAGTTTTTTGCGTGTCGGCTTTAGGATCCTGGGTTGCCGCTTTAGGTTTCAGTCCTCATTTTCTAGGGTTAATTAGTTGAGCTTTAGGTGTCAGTTACTGCTTTAGGGTTTCGGTCCTGCTTTCAGGATCCAGTCCTTATGCTTATCTCTGAGGCTGTAGTTATAGGGGGGTGTCCCTTGGGGTTCAGGATTTAGAATTGAATTTTAGGGGTTATAATTCATTTCTTTGGGTTCAGGGAGTATGGCCTAGGGATTATGGTTTGGGTTTCTCCATTTTTTATTTAGTTTGTTTAGCTGGGGTACTTGGCATCAGTGGATCTGGTGTTAGAGGTTATGTTGTTTTGTTACTCTTCGGGCTCTAGCGTTCCGGATTTAGGGGGTAGGCTTTTGGTTTCAACGAGTTACTGCTTATAGTATCTTTCAGGGATTATCCCCTAAAGCTCAGGCTATATACCTAGGCGTCAGTTCTTAGGTACAACGTTTAGGATTTATCTTTTAATTTTCATGTTTCATGCTCCAGGGTTCAGGTTCTCCCTTTAGGATTCACGCTCTAGGGGTTACGGTTTAGGGCTTAGGGATTTGGTGCTTTATTTAAGTGAAGATACTAGGTTTCTGGCCCGTGGTTCAGGGTTCAAGGTCTAGGGCTCATGTCTTGGTTTCAGTGTCCACATTCTTGTTCATATGTGTTAGGATTTACGGTTCAGAGCTCAGGTTATAGATTTTAGGATTGAGTACTTTTGTTTTATGCTTTAGGGTCCGCGTGTTTAGGTTTATTCTTGATGGTGTAGGCCTTAGCTGTATGATTTACTGTTTTAGTGTTCAGTGTTCCACTTCCAAGACCTAGAGTCCCGGGCGCACCGCGCAGAGTTGTGGTGGTTGAGCTCTAGTTTAGGGGCTTAGGATTCAGGTGCTAATGCATAGGCTTGATCCTTTGGTGCTTAATCTTCATATTTGTACGCTGATCTTTATGGCCACCGCCCCTGTAGAGGTGGCGAATTTGCCTCATTTTCTAATTTTGCTTATGGGCTTCTTCTTTGCCGATTCCTGCATGCTGCCTTTGTGCTAAAGTTTCTCTTTTTCGTTATTGACCTGCTGGCACTCTTGGATAGAATGCCTTACTCTTCACATCTCAGGTATTCCGGGGGGTTTCTTTTAGCTTGCGGTTTGGGGGATTCTGCGATGGGATTCAGATTTTACGACTTAGGTGATATATTTGTTCCCTTGCCTCGATACCCTCAAATTTAAGGGGTAGTCTCTTGGGCTTATGTTTTGGCGATAGTTTTTGTCCAATGATTTTAGGCTACTAGGTTTAGGTTTTTGCATTTATCCTTTAATCTTTAGGTTGTGCGGGTTGTGCTTAGCAGGCATTCTGTTGTCTTGGATTTTGGGATTTGCAGACTTTATAGTCCTTCGATGCAGGATTTTGTGTTCAAGGCGTACCTTCTGCGATGTAATATTTAGGTGTTACCCCTCAGGGTGTATCCCAGAGGTTCTATTGCGTACTCTTTATGTTCTACTACTACAGAGGCCAGTTCTTAGTTGTTCATATTTCCACGTAGCTGTACTATAAAAGTGTTTCACTTACTGGTAATACGGGGAGCATGTCAGGATATTATGCCTCCTGGTTTTTGGTTTAGTACTCTCTCCTTAAGGCTAGTGGTGTTGCTTCATACTTGGAGGTGTAGGTATTGCATCTTATTATGCGTCCTTCTTTAATTTGGCTTCTACGGACGAAATGTTGCTGGCTAATTTCCTGGTTTCATGTTGATTACTCATGTTCTTTTCCTGTTTTCCTTCTTTGGTTTTAATTTGGTGGCCCTGTTCCTTAGGCCTAGATTTCATATGGTATGACTTAATATCCAGGAATCTGTTTGGTGGATTTAGATTCTGTTCTCAAGCATGGAAGTTTAGTATTTAGGGCTGCGGTTTTCTTGTTTTAAGGAAGCACCTGGATTTTATAGGTTGGTGAACTCAGGGTCACGGTTGTCTGTTCCTTGTAGTTTGTATGGTTTCTGTTTATAGCTTATGAGTTTAGGTTTCGCTCTTAGGGGGTATCCCTAGCTGTAGGCCCCCGACTCTTTTGTTACTTTTGGTTATTCCTGCATTATTCTGTACTCTTTATTGTTAGGTCTCGAGGATTCTTCTCCCCCTCCCTAGCTGTTTGGCGCAAGTTATAATTTCTCTTCTCTTGCTGCCCATGCTGTTCGGTTTAAGGCTTATTATTTTGAGACTCCCTCTTTCTATTACGACTCAATCTCTTAGGGGTTCGCCTCCAGGTTCGACGCCCCATGTGCACATTTAGGCTTCATGTTCATGGTGCAAGACTATTGCGTTAATTTCAGAGTTTATTCTCTAGGACCTGTCTGGTCATCCTTCCTTGGCTATATTTCTTCCGTTATTGCCCTGGCTCCTATTTTTAACTTCTTAGCTTTCATTCCCTATGGTATATCTCTTAGCCCAGAATGATTAAGTTTTTGATTTTGGATTTAGGGCTTGAAGTCTGAGCGTTGTTCCTCCTGTTTTAATTCCTGGGATTTAATCTGTATGGGGTCTCAGGTAGGGCTTATGGCTCAGTGATGATGAAGTAAGTTCCATGCTACATGCACTGTGTGCCACATGCAATGCTTAGGCGTAGATATTGGAAATGTATATCTCAGAAGTAGGTTGTCAGTCCTTGTCCCTTTCCGCTATTATATGGTTTCTATCTCGTACTGCTTAGGCTCTGCTGTTGGCCTCCTGCTTGAGGCTCTATGTTGCTCCCATTATTGCTTAGGTCTGGTTTCCATCTGTTACCCTGATGTTTTGCTTAGGCTTGTGTAATCCTGAGGGCTCCTATCTTATTGAGTTTTGTTAAACAGTACATCTCTTCCTATATGTCCTACCTGGATTCCTCGGTCCCCAGTCTTCTATTGTACGCAGTGAGGTTGCAGTGTGTAAGCATTGATTTCATCGGGGATTTATCCAGCGTATTGCGCAGTCGGGTTATGAGGGTTTCGTGTTGTGTCATGCTTCATTCTTCACTCTGTATTTTTTAATGTTTAGGATTAATTCTTTATTCTTTATCCCCCTGGTTCCACTCTTGAGTGTAGTGGTCAGGCTTTATGCTCTATGTTTACGCCTTCAGGTCCTCGTGTATTGACGGGGGGTTGTTTTTACCCCTTAGCGTCTATTAGTACTGTTCGATAAGTTATTTTAGGCGGGTAAGATTCACTGATTATGC
>NW_008481899.1:8920-9872 GCF_000524495.1 Plasmodium inui San Antonio 1
TCACTGATTATGCGCCTTTTGTACTGTGATCATCCTTAAGTTTTTAGGATTTAGGGTGTAGTTTTTGGGTTGTATGTTTTGGGCCTTAGGCTGTATATTTCATCGCTCAGCCTCCACGGTCTATCAGTGAGGCCTCTGGCTTAGCGTGTAGTGGCACTCTCTAGTCTTTATTTCTAAGGTTAATTTCTTATTTATGCCTCGTCACTTCTGCTTCTTGCTGTTATTTCCTACTTGCTTAATCTTAGGATTCCCCGCTTTATCTTGACGGTTTACGGTTCAGATTCCATGGTTGCGGATTCAGTTTCACTATGTAGGACTGACTGGATACCCTTAGGGTCTATTTGTGTTTGATGAAGTGTAGGGTCGTTTTCGCACGCTCTAGGTTCACGGTCCATATCATCTGTGTACTGTGCACTGCTCAGGTGTATGAGCTATGGTTCATGCTCCAAGGAGTTTTGGTGTATTTGGTCCTATTATTCTTCAGGGTATCTCCCCGAATTTTTTTGCGTTTGGCATCATGTTTAGTTTCTACTGGTATGAATTCGGGGCGCCATCTTGTATTGCTTCTTCTTTACTTCTTATGTTTTTGATATGTGCTGTATTAATTGGTTTTCAACGTCGAGTTTTTGTGTTGTATGATTTATTGTGCAAGCCTTATGGTTAAAGGCTTATCCTTTCTGTTTCTGGTTGTGTTCTGAGCCTCTAAAGTCTATTCTTTACGGTTAACCATTTAATGCTGTTCGCTCCGGATTTACAGTTTGGACTTTAAGCAGCCCCTGACAAGCATCATCCCCCAGTCTGCTTCTCCAGGTGGTGTTTGTTCTCCTCCGACTTACTTTATTATTTCCTTGCTCGTCTGGCATCGTGAAGATGTGTTTGTGTGTGTTATTTTCTCTAGGATGATTCTTGCTCTTTGTGCTACTGTTAAGGCGTGCTTTCGTGTGTGATTTTC
>NW_008481899.1:13507-26003 GCF_000524495.1 Plasmodium inui San Antonio 1
AATACCAGTGTTACCTGTATAATACTGTTAATTGAAGAGCACAGTTGCTTCAAGGGTAAGGATTTTCCAGGAGTTTTATTGTAGGAAGCCTATTGAGGTGTCCGTACTACTCATATGTGCAAAGTAATGACATGCTTATCGTTTGCTTACACCAGGGGAACAACCTTCTGGGGGTACTCTTGCTTGCAGAATAATCATGTGTATATCTAAGGGGGGTTCAGTGCCAGGATTTACGTATAATACTGTTATTGGAAGGCTATTGATGTCCATGTAGTAGTTTATAAGGAGGATTCAGAGTTTACGCCTCCATTATATGAGAAACATTATTCTATGAATTACATGGATACTACACGAAAAATATTGCAGGAACATTATTGATGTGTCAAAATTTTCGATGGTTAAGAGTGCTAATTTTCCCATACTACCGTTATATGAAAGTACTAACGGTTGAGCTATATGGATGAGTCTGAGTGTTATTATACTAAAAGTATCATTACGTGCCCAGTACTGTGGCGGGATGAATACGATTATCTTGGGGGCATTATTATTCGAACAGTACCGAGGCGCAAGGAGTACTGCTATATTAAGAGTACCTTTTTTGAGCATAATACTCTTATTTGAGGAGAACTACTATTATGTATGGAATGATGTACCATGATGAGTAGAACTATCCCAGGAATAACATTATGTGAAGTATTTCGATATAAGGTTAACGGCTCCATTATATGAAGTATGGGGTTTTGGAAATCCTGTTGAGTGCCTGGAATACTATTCTTTGAAGAATATTGCTACAACCAGAGTACTATGATGTTAAGAGTACTTTTGTATGTGCAATATTGACATTCAAGGAGTGGTATTCTTAATGGAGCACTATTCTATAAAGTGGCTGGATATTCCAGGAGAATTATCGGCTAAGGAGTGCTGATGTGTATTCATTTCAAATAGTGAAAATTGTGAAAGTTCCCGTGATACTGTTATATGAATGTACTAATGGATGAACTATAGTGATATTTCCAGAGTACTGTTGTCTGTAAACAACAACCGCCTAAGAATAATGGATCATCTGGAGTCATATTCTGTGAGCCATCTCACGTGTGCGTAGTCTTCTTATTTGCAAAGCAGAACTGTGCAATGATGATGCCTGTCTCCCAAGCACGATTATTTGAAGGGTTTCGATATACACAATGTGCTTTTATATAGGGGGCACTATTTTATTAACCGTAAAAATATATCCGCAGTAGTATATAGTGACCTAAAGGTATGTCCCCCGAAGATTACTTTGGGGTGGATGAAACATTGGACGTCTCGTTATTGGAATAAAAGCATTTTTCCTACTGAAATGATGTCTTCTCATTTGCGGTAACTTATTTTTGAAGGGGTTAGAATCCCGCCTGTACTATAAGGACATCACAGTTTTACCAAATCCTGTGATGTATCTGCCGTAGCATTATTTGAGAAAAGGCAACATGATAAGAGGAGTATTATATGCAGAGTATAGTTTCCCCTGGGATATCATTGGTGTTGATAAAATTAATGTTACGAGAATAGCTTTGACAAGAGCATACGAATATCGCTAACATCCAAGCCACCTATCATTTTAGGAGGAGGAGAAGAAAAAAATGAAGTAAAAAAAATGCCCCAACTGAAGTTTATACATTGAAGCTACTACGAAATTAAACAGAATTCTCTATTTCAGGGGAAAGATAAATATATATAATAAAACCATATAAATGACTTAAAAGTATCAACAGGAATGGACATGAAACAGCAACCCAACATGCAAAAGAAAAGTGACACCCTATAACCAAAGGGACAGAGCTAACTTAAAGAAGAAGAGTACCGAAAGCAATGTTAAAACAGAAGAAATCAACCCAGAAGCAGTGAACATGGACAGGAGAGAGGACACTTACAGTAACATATGAGGTGGGATATTCACGGGGCTCAATACCGCATCAAATAAGAGGGGAGTTGATTGCCAACATTCGTGTGTCAAAATACACGCCATTATTCGAAGTTAGCGAGAGAAATATATAAGTACGAAATTTCTTACATATATTAATTCGTGTTCTAAACTTTTTCCTGTTTGTATTGAGCGTGATGGCTTGAATTACAAACTCTACAATATTATTTCACGTCCTAGGATGTAATATCCTATGATACCCTTTCTGATGTTATACATGAAAATATATAATGGTTTAAAATAGATTTATTTCTTCTTTGAAGTTTCAGAGGCTTCCTTAAGAGCTATTTTGTTCTTGTAAAGATATAACACAATTTCTGGTGTGACTTCTGGATGAGTTACCACCTTCGGTGTCTCTACGGTTAGTGTAAAGGTGTCCCTTCTTGCTGTATCTAG
Source organism: Plasmodium inui San Antonio 1 (assembly GCF_000524495.1). Classification (NCBI taxonomy): domain Eukaryota; phylum Apicomplexa; class Aconoidasida; order Haemosporida; family Plasmodiidae; genus Plasmodium; species Plasmodium inui. The sequence goes on from NW_008481899.1 coordinate 15,864, forward strand.
AATCGTAATCATAACATATCTATGTTGACTGCATGGGTCACTACTGGTCAAGGGTCTAACATGAAAGCTCTGTTCTTACCTGTATATTCTGTGTTGCCCTGATTTCGAATATAAGGATTCCAATTCTTTGGATGGCAATACTCACAAGACTTTTATTTTACTTCTTTCTATTCCATTGCAATGTATGAGCAAAGTGGATATGACAATAACCTCTTAATTTTGAGAAGTCCTCCCCCCTTTTATCTATAGCAGTATTTTGACAATGGGAAGACTCATTGAGAATGAATAAAAGCAATAAGCCGCCCTTTTACTCATGTAATGTGTGGATAGGTTGCGCCAGAGTGTTATATATAAATCCACGGTTCATGTCATAAGAATCCCGAGTAACCAATCATGTTAGAAAAAAATATGCCCCGAGAAGGAAATTATATATGAATTTAAAAAGGACGGGTTGGACTCAAAATGGAAAAAGGAGAAAGTAACGGTTATTCCTAAATAGAATGAAACCTGGGGAAGAATATAGACATCAGGAAACGAGCAGAATGTAGAGGAGAAATATAAAGGTGGGGAGCCTACCCATAAGCCTTGAGCGCCCCCATACACGAATACACGAACAAAGAAGTGCATCTTTAGACGTAAAACTACATTTAGAAGAGGTGCGAAGATTAGAATGTGAGCTGAACATATGTTCTTTTAAGGAATTATTCACAACTGAAATTCGTATTTCAATAAATTTAATAAAAAATCCAAACTATCATACTTTAAATTGAAAGTTTTCATCAAACGCCACTAAGCCTACACTACAGTATATGTTGAGAGCCTCCAAGCTGCGTATGAAGCCCAATGGATTGTTCCATTCCGGCAAAGTAGAATTCTTTCGAAGCCACAGAATATGGAATTAGTCATATCCGCGAAAACTCCAAAAGTTAAGGATCATATATGAGTTGACAAGACTTTAATATTCGCGCGCTTTATTAAGAGCGATTCTGAAGACATTCTGTGGTAAAATTTATGAGTTGTATCAAGTCTTATTACCAAACAATCCTGTAAAAAATATTTGAAACTCCCGCCCATAGCATAGCAACAGCTAGGTTGGAATAGTATGAACTGCTATACTCTATATATCTGACAGCCTACAACAGCAGACTGATTTACTTATGAACTAGAAGATGTGGAAGATTTTCCCCACCTCACTTTATCGAAATTACTATAAAGGAAAAACTTGGTCACTACACCTCCTTATGATTCCGTAAATGTCTCACAAGAATAATCCCTCCAGAGTGTAATTAATGTGATAGAAGTATTCTTCTCAATCACTAAAGTAATTGTCCTAAGAAATATATCATCTCCTTAAGGAATAAAATATCTATGGATTAAGCTAAAAAATAACTCTGGGCATGTTACGAGGGTATAGGATTTTTTTATTTATTTTTTACACGTATTAAGAGAGGGTTCATTTCCTATTTCATCTCAGCTTCCCATCTTCTTCTGTCATTTTAACTTTAAAAAGTCAGCACGAGAGTATATTACCTACAGGCACCCTTATTCTTTAGGATTGATTAACAGGAAGAGGGTCATATAACAGAAATCCAGGAAGATTTTATCGGCATAGTGAATGATTGGATTTATTCCGATTATTTGTTTATTCCTTTCTCTCGTTCGGCTAATATTTAAGCAGCGAGAATGAGGAGAAGGAAGATCTACAATTATCCGTGGTTTTGTAGTCCAAGAAATAAGAATCTCGTGATATATTTCCTATGATGCCCACCGTATTAAATAATGAAATCATTATAAAAGGTATAATTAGTTCTTTACCAGAGGATATAATGGTATATCCCTCATATTATGAAATCACCAATCTATAATAACAAGATTAAAAATATTAAAGTAAAAAAAAAAAAAAGTGCTATAACCGAAAAACCAGCAGATTAATGTCTCTAAGAACCCATAAGTATTATATGATATGAATGTACATTAATAATTAGTAAAATTCTAAAGTTAATAGATAAAACAGGAAAATTGTCTAGTGTTCTATCCTAATCTGGATTAAATTTCCAATAGTGCCTAGAGACACGCCAAAAATCCCCCGGGCCAAAATCATGTAATTAGGTTACTAAAATAATAATTGTGGAATGATTATGAACTCCAAAGCAGATCTAGGCAGAATCAATTCCTCCCCAAGCCCTTATAAATTATAGAAAAAGATATAAAAGGAAGATTTAGTCCTTAACTCTCTTTATCCACTCGTAATAACCTCCCCTATATAGGAGGTCGTATATATGAGTTCCTGAAGTAGATCTGATAATCACATGCACTCAGGGAATTTCTTAACATCTCTATTAAAAGAAGGACCCCAGTGAAGCATAAACTAGCCGCGCCTTATGTTATTAACCCCCACCTCCAGAGGAAATATTAATCTGTCCTATAGCATATATGGAAAAATGGAAAAATTGTTTAATTTGTATAAGAGACGCAAGACTAATACAAAAATTAATATCTAAGATAAATGCAAGGTAGGAAGATAAATGAACAGGAACAAAGGTTTAACATGTGTCACAAAACCAATCCAAAACTCCCTCCCGTGAATATAAAGAAGTTATAGGAGTTCGACAACCTGACGGCTAATAGGAAAGGAAAATACTAAATAAAGATATCCACTGAGTCTTAGTACTAACCCACAGACCAAAATCCCGCACCCTTCAGACCACACAAAACTAAGGGTCCAATGCAGTATATCTGAAACGGGAATAACGCATGAGGACGTAAGAAACCTTCAATTCAATAAATACAACCATACCCAAGAGACTTTATCCGAGAAAACTGTGAGTGAGATTAGCGGTTAGCTTAATTATCCAAGAACGAGAAAATCGTACTATTATCATTATACCCCACACAAAGCAAGTCAAGGAAGGCCAAAATATGGACCCAACTTCAAAGGAAGAGAAAAAAGACTAGAGGCAAAAATTAATTCATGATAACAAGGGCACCTCACAGAGGGTCCCGAAACGTATCCAAGTAACTAAAGTCTCCCCAACAGTGTAGAAGCATTATCATCCCACCTGAATTCGTCTTAATTCCACAAATTCGAATGAGGAGTTTCACAACAGAAAAAGAAAGAAAAAAATGACAAAGAAGAAATGGGAAGATGAGAGTCAACAGCCACAGATCGAAAGACGACACATTTAAATGAGTCCAAAAAAAAGCGTGGATTCAGGTGACTCTGCTTCTATTCAGGACTCCTAACCCCCCCTCACAAGATAGAGTTCGACGAGGTTCATCTAACCAGAACCAATAGAAATGGCACAGAAAAGAATACTAGCCCCAACCCAATTACCAAATCCCAAGACGGATGAATCACCCACAACAAAGTCTCTAAGCGTCAAACTCTCCATATTGCCCTACACACAAGACAAACTAGTCCTAGACAACCCCCAGAGCCAAAAATCACGTATCCAAAATCCTTCGAAGGAACCTGGGAACTCTAATCTTAATGACCCCCAGAAGGAACGCCCATAATATCGGAGAATAGCATAAATAACGGCAGATCCTCCCTAGCAACATAGAATAACCCAGAATCAAGAAACATAACTGAATCAAAAGAATCAAAAGCTAAACCCAAGAACGAACACGACAAATCGGTACATGGAGAAGCAAATAAATCCAGGAAGGATCTATCAAAGCCCAATATCTGAGTCAGAGTAGGAAAAAACCCCCAGAAGATAAAGATCATATCGCCAGATCAATTAAGAACCTCGCACCCAACAGCAGATTCAATATCCATCACTCGGCCACTTCCCCCCACCCCCATCAACCCAAGTAGAGTGACACCAGAACCTATCAACCTCAGGAAAAGGCCCCCCCGACGAAATCGACATAGCAAACCCGAAACCCACCGTAACGAGACAACTCAACGAGCCAGTAGAATATGAGCTACAAATAGCAGAAGTCTCTGAGAGGACAGCACCCAACACAAGTCCCCTCGCACACCACACACTACCCCCCCACACACCTGACAAAGTTAAGAAGGAAGGAACAAGGGCCACCCACGCGTAGAAACAAAGGCACCAACGACCATTAGACTAAAACCCCCAATAACGCAACAGAAGTAAGCGAACGATTCAGAACCCGAAGCCGCCACAATACAAGAGAAGAGTAGAAGTCTCCCCCATGATTAAGAACCAGAAACCCAGATAACGGATGCAAAAACCGAGACTGAAGGGGACACCTCCTCCAATTCCTCCTAAACGACGAGCACTTAACCCAACTCTTTCTGATCTTAAGAAAGAAGAATCCGGAAAGCATAGAAGCAAAAGGAAACTCAGGCATTTCTCTTCTGAGGATAATAAATAAAGAGGAAAAAGACAAGAACTACAAGTCCTGTCCGCTCCAACAGTTAATGAAACACACATACGAAACTGACTCTCCATCCAAGGGGATGATCCAACTGCATAAGAGTCATAAATGACTCAAGAGACGAAGCCGACACCTGATCCCCAAGCGTAAATTATTCCAACAAACTCCTAATCACAAGGAAGAAAAAAGTAACCCTACCGGAACACTGATGAGAAATATAAAGACACCCACCCAGCCAAAGCGAACAGGGCTTCCCAACAACAACGCGCAGGAATCCTTAAGGGGCGGCATAAAGACCCTAAGTTAAGACAGAATCAAATAGAGCGGAGATGAATAACAAAAGGAGGAAAAAAAGACTCTGAGTAAGAACTCACGCTAGAAAAACAACAGTAACAAAAAGTCACACAGCCAAGTTGAGCGAGGACAGATAAAGGGAAGGTCCCTCACAGGAGAGATATCTCCAGGCATTAGCATCAAGCTGATCTATCAAACAAGGGGGGTAGATAAAATAGAGCCAAAAGTCTCCCGATAAAAACGACCAACGATAAAGTCAAAGTATAAAATGGCAAGACTCAACACTCCCTCAAGTGAGGTGACCAAAGACGAAGCAAACCTCCCCAAGGACCTACTTTAGCCTGAGTAAGAAGAGGAGGACAAAGACCAGCGATATCCAGTACATCATTAGGCCAGAACGACTCCCCTGGTAGGACAAAGCCTCAGGTGAACTAACTGCCCAAAGCCAACCACCTAGCAGTCCACAAGATGAACCGATCGCAGTAACCACTCAAGTAGCTTAACCTCTCAAAGGATACTGAATAGGACCCATTATGTGCCCATAGAAAAAAGCCAAATCCCTAACCCGTGCAAGAATCCAAGCTACTGGCCACCTCCACAAGGATCAGACTATAACACCAAGCCTAAGACAAGTTCTCATGAGAGTCCCACCTCACCCAATCGCCTACGACAGCTCCAGACGAAAAAGATAAGACAGACGGGCAACAACCCCTGGATCATAAGGATGAGCTACCTCCAAACCCAGGATATAGGGCGTAACAACTCTCCTCCGGGACGAGTAAAATGGACACTTCAGAATATCAGAACTGAGAGTGGCGGGCAACCTAAGGAAGCAGTCAGAATGACAAAGGGCCAACCGAACGACAAAGAGGATATGAACCCAAAGATGAGTAGCGCCCCCTCCCTAAGTCAGGATCGGAACCTTCCGTGTACGCATTCAGTGTAAGAATGACCAAGTAGGAAGAGAAACAGCAACAGAAAAATAAGACTCAGCCCTAGAAACTAAAACTCAAGAACACCAGGTAGGAACTGAGGAGGATGAGCAATAATCCAAACCCAACAACAGATCCTACCACAGTACTAACCAGATAAAGGCCAAGTCTAATTCGGGAGTCAGCAAACTCCCAGGGGAACAAGAGGCAGCTTTAACGGGGAACCTCCAGAACAAGAACTACTGAGCAAACAAAAAGAAAGAGGAAAAGTTAGATCGACTGGATCTCCCTGGATCGAAGTCGCAAAAGAAGGATGCCAAGAAATTGCGTAAGGCTCCCCACCCAAACAGGAACCTGAAGTATTCCTAGCGTAAGGTCATGATGACGGGGGGGTCAAAGTGACACCTGGTTTAGGGGAGGAATTAGATTATGGAGCAAGTCTGAAAGAAGGAGGCACCAGCATAATGAGTCAAGGGGAAGGCATCCCTGTGCCTATCGCTATTACCCCAAATGTCAGGACAAGATGGAAGGTACTGAAACATCAGGGGAAGCCCTCAAGGCTCTGGGGACAAAGGAAGCCGCCCATCAGATCACCCCGAAACAGAGGACAGAGGACTTCGGACAAATAAGAGTAGATCAGAGAGTCCAGGAAGAAGGCCGTTCATGACAGGCAAAAAAGGAAGAGCTAGAAGGACGCAACAAAAGGACCCAAAAGGGGAATCCAAGGAGAGATCAGAGAGAAGATTTACCTCCACCGAGTCAACGGAGGAGGACGCTAGCACGTCGGGCGAAGGAACGGAACTAAGGTAATGGACTGAATAATCCCAAGGAAGGGGTATAGAGGTCTAGGGACCCCCGGATTTAGAGAGAAACGGGCATCAAATTCTAATCTCTTCCCCGGAATATATGGGAGTCCCCACCCGACAGAACAAGTATCCCATCCCATCAGAGAAGCCAGATAAGACAGATCTCTGGACAACAGATACAGGAGGGGAAGAGACAAAAACATCACGCCCAACTCAACAGCCGAGGCTAATAATTTCCTCAATACCACTCTGCAGCTGAGTCCGACAACTGTGTTAGGAACAAAGGACATCCCAAGGATCCCACCCCGAAGCCAAACACGTGGAAAACCGCAGAAGCCAAGCAGGAACATCTGAGGCCCCACCCTCAAGGACACGAGGAAGAAGCAGTAGGTCAGAAGAATCATATACCTGTGGCCATAGGGGAGTTGAGCCTGCAACACATATTTCATGAATGGTCCACCACAGGACATGTGAATATTTCTGAAGCAAGGACATCTGCATCAGATTCAGGACGAATCGTAAAATAAAGAACCCCTGACTCAGAGACATCACTACTTCCGCAAGTGAAGCCAGGTACCTAATCTGAGATTAAGAGAGTTTCCACTTCACCTCAACCCCCAGGACAGGGAAGAGTCGGATTAATCCTCAATATTCACACATCCTCTTGGAAGTTAAGGATTGACTCCCCAGGCCTGACAGTCTGTATGGAAGTGGAATCGATTATGCCTGCCATAACGACTCCAGCCACGGAGCAGCTAACCGCCTCAGAAACCGATCAAGCTCCATCGAGAAGAATCTTAAGTTGCAATGGGGGGGTTAACACTGAAAAAGGAAGAGAAAACCTGGTTAGTAACCCCAGCCAGTGGGGGAAGGGCACCTTGTCGGAAAGGATACCACAGGTATTGTTTAGGGAGCTATCGAAGCCAGGATACAGCTCAGCCGGGGTTTATTGGGCGGTGGGGTAGCGTAATAATCTCCAGGCTGAGTAAGTCCAGGTGGCAGCACGTGACAAATGAGAAGTCGGAAATGGCTCAGGCACTATTAGGAGCGGGCGTCCTCCAGGAAGAATGGCAGGGCATAGTTCAGTGTGTCATGTCTCATGCCCTATCCTTAAACCGAATAAAGGTGAAGGGCAAGAAGAAGGAAGTGGAGGTATGGAATAGGAGTCTATGGAGCGGAATATTCAAGACCGGGGTAGGAGACAGCTGGGGCAGTAGTCCATCAGGACAGGGCATGTTAGGGGCCTTGGCATGTCTGATGGTTGCTCTTATGGGATGGCCACGAACCGAATCTGGTCCCTCCCAAAAGATTATTTCAGACTGTCAGGAAATCTGGGACATTGTGGGACTGGACCTGACAGCGAAAACTCAAAGAGCGAGACCCGAACAAGGCGCGACTATGGAAGACTTAGTCCAACGACTAGGAAACCCCGACCCCATCGACTCCAGCCAGTACAACAAGTTAGGCCTTATTTTGAGTATCTATTCTGGGATGAGGAAATGCTGTAACTATAGAAAACATTATGATCTGACCAGCCTTATAACAAAAGGAGAAGAGGAGCTCACTAAGCTTGGACAGTGTATTATGACCAAGGAGACATTAAATTGTGAGGGAGGAACAGGCAAGGATGAAGGGGGATATCTAAACCTCTGGACCAGAAGCATGAAGTCACTGAGTAAAGCTACTCCTAAACCTCCCCCCACCCAGGTCAAATTAACAGAGACGGAAACCAGGAAGGAGCTAGCAGCAACCGCCCCCAGGAACCAATATAGCACAAGCCACGAAGCAACACTCCTCAACTGGGCAGCCGACACACTGGCGAACCATCCGGGCCAAGAATCCTCTCGAAGAGGAATACAAGTCTTACAACAGTCCCAAGCTAAGGCTAAAGAAGTAGCAGATCGGACGAACCAAGATGGAACACCAAGGGACCAAGTCGGCCCCCCTGCCGAGCTCACCACCGGCTCCTCAGTAGCAGACCCTCCGCAAATCCATCCTGCCCGACAGTCCCACCCGCCTCCAGCACCTGAACAACTGACCAAAGGGACTATATATGCAGGCAGCCCACCCAAAGCCTTAGGAACTCCCGCTCCCTCGGCAGATAATCCAGTTAGGACCAAATCCCCGGTTCCTACACCACTACGGGAGGGCGTGTCAGGCTTAGATCCTCCCAGCAAGGAGCTATCAGCCCCAAGAGATGAGCGCCCACACTCCGAGTCAGTGAAGCTCGGTTCAATAATAGGGGGAGTTTTGGGAGGTATATTAGCCTTGGCGAGTATCTACGGGGTATCCAGGGTATATCTCCTGATGCCAAGAACCTCGTCGAGGGCACACGCTTCCGTAACAGGGGAGAGAAGTAATATTGGATATGGGAGCAGCACTGACCATTAGGAGTGGCTGAACAGGGGGAACAGACCCTTCTCACTCAGATCTGCCCAGAGCATGTGGGGAAGGATAAACCAAGAAGAAGAGGCAAATCTCGAGGAGGATAGCCCGAGCCTCATCAACAGAAACTGACAAAACCTTGGAGAAGTCTAGCGGATCAAGAAGTAATCCTCCCCTTCTTGTGGGATCCAGTGAGGAGGAATGATAGCTAAGGGGATGGGGACTGGTTAAAGAGAAAGGACACCTCGGTCAGGGGACGTAGGGAGGGTTGAGATTAACAAGGGTGAATTTGATCGTTGATGAGCTGAAAGCTGGACGTTACAGGGCACAATTAAATTCCAATTAGAAGCAATTAGAGCCCTCGGGGAACAGTCAGACAAACCCGGGAGGGCAACCTGAAGGGGTAGGACCCAAGACCCGGACGGTTCCAGAAGGACCCTGAGAAAGTGACAATGGGTCAAGTGGAAGTGACGACGTTTCGGTTTGGGTCCCTGTTCACGAGTTCGAAGGGACGGTTCGGGGTTTAGTGCTAGGGGCTCATGGTTCAAGGTCTAGGGTTTAGGGTTCAGGGATTAGTGTTCAGGGTTCAGGGTTCAGGCTTCAAGGTTCAGGGTTTAGGGTTGAGGTTTTATGGGTTAGCTGTCAGGTTTCCGGGTTTAGTGTGAATGTCTCAGGGTGTAGGGTCTATGGTTTAGGGGTCATGGGGTTAGGGGATCATGGTCTAGATTTTGGGTTTCAGGTGTTGCGGTTTAGTTTTCAGTATGGAGTTCCTAGGGATTAGCTTCAGGTTCTGGAGGATTCACGGCCTTAGCTTTCAGTCGGTCAGCTCCCACGGTTAGGTTTTAGCTTTCGTGGTCCTGGTTTAAGAGTCAGGGATGAGGCTTTATGGCTTAGGGATTAGTTGTAGATTTTAGGTTTCATGGGGTAGTGTATAGAGATCAGGTCTAGGGTCCAGTCGGTTGGAGCCTGTTTCAGCCTTTAAGCGTTATGGGTCAATCTTTAGGGGGTGGGTTTGCTGCTAGCTTCACAGTTTAGGGGCTCTGCGGTTAGGTTCAGGTTCCATCTTCTAGTTGTTATTTTAGGGTTATTGTTCAGAGGTTAGTCTCATGCTTCATGTTCTAGTCTTACGTTCCTGGCTCAGGGTTTAGTGTTTACTGTTTCCTTTATGTATCACCGTTTAGGGGTCAGCTGTTAGGGTTTATGTCTGGCTCTATGTTTCAGACTTTAGCATCAAGTTTCTGGGGGTAGGGATGTGAGTTATGTTTAGTGTTCATGGTGTTCTCTCTACGGGGGACTGTTCAGGGGTTAGGGGGGTTGTTTAGTTTTCAAGATCTAGGTTTCCGGGATCAGTTGTTCAGGGTCCAGGGATC
>NW_008481899.1:26498-28673 GCF_000524495.1 Plasmodium inui San Antonio 1
TTTGTTAGGTGTCAGGATCCAGTTGTCATGTCCTATTGCTTTGTGCTCAGTCGTTAGTGATTAGGTCGTGCCTTTTGGGTTTAGGGGGGGTGGGATTAGGGTTACGGTCCAGGAGTCATGAATCATGTTCTAGGGGTTAGGTTGGGATTTGAGAGGTCACGCTTCAGTGCTTAGGTTCAGGGTTTAGTGTTTAGTTTTATGGTTCAGTTCCTAGATCTGACGGCTTAGGATTCAAGTTTAGGGTTCAGGCTCCATGGGGCATTTTTTAGTATTTTGAATCTAGTTGGCTGCGGGGGTTGATGATTGTTCAGGTCCTCAGTTGTTAGGGCGTATGTTGCACGGTCCCTGGGGGATCTTTGACGTTCCACCGATTACGGAGGAGGTTCTAGTGCCTGTGGATTCATGCTGTAAGATTCACATTCGAGGGGTTATTTGCTAGGGGGGATGGCCCCGGTGTTGTGGATCTTTTGGCTGTTCCATATTCGTTGCCGTTTTGTTCATCTTTTATTTTTGACGATTTTGGGCCTTATGTTCATGGATGAGTTGTTAATGTTCATCTCAGCTCGTTCTTGCTCGTTCTTGTTGCTTTTTTGGGTGGGATTGTCTCGTCCTAGGCTTAGGAGTTGGGGTTCGGAACTGACTGATTCGTCCTATTTGTTTTCTTGGCTAAAGTTTACTTCGTTGGATCTCACCCCGGAAGGGTGGGTCAGTTTTTTGCTTTCTGGGGGTTAATCTTTATCTTTGGGAGTTCAAGCATCTAGATCTAGGGACTACATGTACGGGTCCGTGTCCAGGGGTTAGAGTGGTGCTGTGAGGGATCCAGATTTCATAGACTTTGTGTTAAGGGGCTGTTTTGGTTTTCTATTGATTATTCCTTGCTCGTTATTGGTCATTCGTCTTGATTTGCAGCTTCGGGGTGTATCCGCTGTTGCTCAGTGGGGAGTTCGTCCGGATTGAGGGGCTAGGAGGGGGGTTGTTGTGACATTTTTTTGAGTTAGTGTCCGGTTCGTATTTGTCTTCTTTAGGCGGATGTCCCTTATGATGTTTGTCTATTGATCAGTGAGCTGGGGTATTGGGGCTTGATTTGGCCCTGGCTTTACTTATTAGTTCCTATTTCCTAGTGATCTCGGTATATGCTTTACCCTTTATGGAGGAGGTTTCTGCATTTAGTGTCTAGGGATGATGGAGCAAGTTGTAGTTCTTCGCAGTTAGAGTTTAGGGACTTGTTGTCTGGCTTTATTCTTTCAGAGCTGTTGTTGGGGGTGAGAGTTCATAGGCTCCTTGGCCTTCCTCCTATTGGGGATGTTTTAAGGATTCTGATTGGCAGTTTAGATTTGTCCCTCTATTATTTACTTGTCATGGTTCAGCTCTAGGATCTATTCTGTAGTTGTTATGTTCATTTTCCTTTATTGGTTTTCTCCTGTTGCGAATGTACTCTTCCTCCCTTAATATTTACGCGTCACCATTTATTATACACGTGGGAAGCCTTATTGTCCATACTTTGCTTCCTAGGTTCCCTCTGCTGGCTTTTTTTCTTCTGTTCTCGCCTCCTATTAGTGTTTGTCATAATTCTTCGGCTTAATGTTTCGGTGCTCATTCGGTTGTTCTATCTCTAGGCTTGGTCCCGTACGGTTCCTTTATTTGCTTTAAGGCCTTAATTTGCTTCTTCTTGTCGGTTTATAACTTGTTTGGTGTAGTTTTGTTTAGCTTCCTCATTTGACTCACTCCTTTGGGCAGCGGGTATATGTAACCCCTCTTATTTCTCAGTTTTTAGCTGTCAGACCCTATCCCTTAGTGGTTATGGCTCTGTCTCATATTTAGCCTGCCTTATGTCATTTTTTGTTGGCTTCCATCCAAGACGGACTCTTGGGGGCGTTTTTTAATTGTAGTATTGCCGAGATATTCTCGCTGGCTCTGATCTGTAATTTTCCTGTTTCAATGGCTACTCCTTCGTCTTTACTTCTTGAATGTGATCCGGACGACTGAATTGATCCTGGCTAATGCCTGTGGGGGTAGCCCTGACAGATTTCATCATGTCTTTCCTTTGTGTACGCCTTAGGATTAGCGGCTGGTTGTGGGTTTCTTATTGGGTCGTGATGAATCTTTAGGGAGTGGTGATAACCGATCTTACGTATCAAAATGAATTCGCCTTTATAATTCTTTGATTTTAGCTTC
>NW_008481899.1:30751-46112 GCF_000524495.1 Plasmodium inui San Antonio 1
CCCAGATAACACGCCATGATCAGATTCAGAATGGGTGGAACTTACATTTTTATCTGAGTTTCTTCCTCTCATACATCCATCTTCATTTAACTCCGAGAAGTTCCTCTGCTGTATTTGGGCGCATTATCTCCTTTTCCAGGTGGGTTATGTCGTGCGACAAATTTTTTAAAAGAGTCTGGAACGACAGGTGTTGTACACATTAGTCATATGTATATTATTTATAGTTCATATGTAAAGACTGCTTTCTCCATATAAACATCCAAAAAAAAGGTACATTTGATCCAGGGTAAGAACAAAATAAGAAATTTCGAGATGCTTCGTATTATTTCTTCAAGAAATCTCTACTCCATATAGCTTCCTATTAGCAACATATAAGTGTTGACAACGAGAAGTGAAACTGAGCAGGAGCGAAAAAAGGATCTTCGGAAGTTAAGGCCATGTGGGGTCCCGTCCCCGGCTTCTGGGGCGGGAGAACGTGTTTCGTTCCTCCTTCTATTCCTAGGGGAGCATTCATCAGCCAAAGCGGAATTGGATTCGCTGAGAAAAGCCATAGTAGTTTAATTTAATTCCTGCGGTTCATATAAGTATACATAAAAAAGTGTTATTACGTGCGCGAATATTGTTCTAAATTTATAACTGAGGTGGGTTTTGTCATGTTATCATAAACTGCGTTAAAATACGTTGAAATATTTTAAACTACCTCCAAATACGGTGTAGTAGGTTTTAAACTGTTAAAATATGTAGTAAAGAGTACTTCTTAAATAAGTTTGACAAATCCAAAATTTTTAACAGAAGCAGAAGCACTTACATAAATAAATTAAGACATTATAGAATATATCTTTAGCCAAAATAATAAAAAAAAAAAAAACAGCAAGTCGAACAACTAAATATGAAATGGTTCCTCCCCTAGGGGGTAAACCCCGTGCCACATTTATATACCCATAGCCATTAAGAGAAAGGAAAGCAACAATGGCTCAACCAATTAAGAACGAAGGAAATATTAATCCTGTCAAAAAAAGGGACGTGAAAAGGGGAGAATCATTTTTTTTCATTTTTTAAAATTCTTTCTGTTCATTGGCCATTTTGATGAGTTCATGACTATGTGTGTATGCAGGCGACTTCTATGGACACTTAAACTGAGTTAACTAACCCAGGGCGAGATAAAAAAAAAGAAGACACACGAGTTACAGAAGTGTATTTATTTGCTGAACGCTACGTTTTTGTTGAGGCTTTCACATAAGGGCGTCTCCACAAAGTGGACATGCATCGCTATTTTTTAGAACTTTTTCTCTAGTTCCAAATGCATCCTATATGAATAACGTTAACATAAGAAATGGCTTTCTTTAGGTCAAGGGACCATCCGTGTCTGTTCGCAAAATATTATGCGGCCTATCTCTATTGTCACACCTGTATAGAAGTAAACATAAAGCATATTGGGAATCAGGTGTTCGGCATTACGGGAGGGACTCCATTACCAATGCACTGAAGCTACATCTCTGGCACGTAATGTAACGATGCTCCTTTCCCTTTCACCTGTTTAGAGCGAAACTCTTTTATTCGGCAGGGACGTCACAGACATCTGATTAAATCGTAGTAGCAAAAATGCTAACTCGAATAGCAGCATCAGAATGAAAAAAGAAAAAAAAAAGAATCTGAAGGTTTATTAATTTTTCTTGTATACATCATAATCCTATGTGGCTAAGATGTCGCAACTATGGCCACAGACAGATGGTGACTCAATTTAAAGTGTTTCCCTGTGCAGAGAACACAGTGCTTACACCCAATTAATCCTACAGCCACTGATTCTTTATTAACCCTCTTTAGCAGTCATTATGCATATAAATATGTATACGTGTTTTTTCTTTTATTCTACTACCTCTTCGAGGTTATACCAATTTGGAATCCTTTCACTTCTCCCCACAGGGGGAAGAGGATGATGAGGATAAACGTGAGGAAAGGCATGGACACATACCAGCATGGGAGGATAAAGGCATTAGAACAGAAGGAAATCCGCAAATTTCTTGGTCCGAATGGCAAATCCCATATGTGTTTACCAGCCGAGTAACATATGCGCCCCTCTCAGAGTGCCAGGAGAAAATAAGGTCGCAATAAACTGGACATTTAAAAGGATAACACGTGAGGATGAGTTAATCAATGCATAATTAAAAATAGTTCCACATTTTAAGAGACCCCTCCCAGTATGTTAATCAAAGGAATACATTTTCATTTAAATGAGGAGGCCCCTCATTTGTTAAACCCTTCTGTTCATTTTATCCCCGTTTTCTTACTAAAACTGAAATGTGATTATGGATGATGGCCACACTCATCTGCTAGAAGTGTCAGGACTTAGCAATTCCACTCGGTTACATAAATCTTTATTCGCAGAAGTATACTGAAAATTCATGTATACTTATATGAACATTTTGGCCCTTGTTTTTTTCTTCTTCTTTTGTGGCCCATGGTGGTACACCTCTGTCCTCACAAAGAAGCAGGACTTCGGGCTTTTCTCTTGCAATTAATACCATTCGTGAATGGAGGACGTGAAAAAATCCCGAAAATTGAAGCTTATCTTCATTGGGTCAGATATCACCACAATTGGAAACATTTCACCACATGTGTTATAATGCCCTCTCTCAAGGGAAATTAGCATTATTATCTCATTTGAACAGCACTCCGGATACATACAAATGGAAGGGCAGTCACAGGGAGAAGCCTTTGCTGGTGACGCCCTACCTAGATCGCAACAAGCGTTCTGAGTCATGAGCGCAGGCGTAGCCATCTCCCCAGTCAATACCTAAGCTAAAGGGAGATTTATCTTTGACGCCTTTCAATCACTCCTTCTGCTAGTAAGAAGTGCTAAGATTAAGAAAAAAATAAAATAATTGCCGTTCTGCGGAATTCTTATAGAACGGGATTTATATCTAATTACAACTCGCGAATTGTATAGCATGCAATAGAGCCCCGCGAAGAGGACCTCTCATTTTTTCCCATAACGAGACTGAATTCTAAATGCCTGAATTAGAAGGCGGGTTATCAAGGAAAAGGAATTTTTCTCTTTTCTAATTTTCCATATTTAAGACGCGTGTAGGATGTAAGCCATTTACAGTCATCTGACTCAACTGTGTATGATAAATTTGAATTCGTCATTTTCAAGTGAACAGACTGCGTCGAGAAAAAATTCATTTTTATTTTCAACTTAAATAATACACTAAATACTGGGCTACAGGGTGTTCTTCGACATCCCCTAATTTTGGTGTAACTCCATCTCCATTTCGCATTACTCCTTTTCCTACACCTCATTCAGAGAATGAACTCATTTTTCATACTGTATATAATAATAAAGGGAAACATGTTTGCGTAATCTCATCAATCTACCTCTCCAAATTTGTATTTAAATTTTTCGTCTTATCGTTCCTTCTTTACACCCGAGGGGGCGTAATTTGCACCCCTTGAAACCCTCAGTTAGCGTTTTCCATAATGAGGAGGTTCTCTATGTTTCCCTTTCTTCCGCTACCTCTCAGGCCGCTTCCAATTTTCTTCATGTAGCACCTGCTCTTTTTATGCGTTAATAAAAGGCAAATGTATTGATTTATGTTCACGTAACCACACCACAACGTGTATTACCCAGGTATAACGTTCAAGTGATAATCTTAGCGCATGTCTACTAATTTGGCCTGCTCTTAGACGCTCCATAATAAAGAGCAGTGGTTTTCATATACATATGCCCCTCATTGGACGCGAAATTGCTCCCGCGAGGTTAATTTCTCAGAAGAAATTAAAGTAATATGAATGCCATCACGGGGGTACGCACAACTTCACATCAACTTCGGGAACAGAAGGCGGGAAGAGATTTCCAACATCTTTCCTGTACTAACTGTTTGAAGATCACTCTTCCAGTTTTCCCTTTGCTCCCCCCTCTGGTAAGTACGAACCCTTATATATGTATGCTTACTTCCGGTCCTGCTAATTACTGCAAACCTGCTGCACATTCTATCTACGCCTATCACTCGGGCGATGGCACTAACTACCTTTACGGCAATATTTTTGCTTGCTTCCTCACTATATTCTACCATGGGACTCCTTTATCAGTCGCGCACTCTTCCCCCAATAAAGTTTCAAAACTAACAGAAGCAGCTAAGCTCAGAAGTCACGACCGACGCCATGGGAGTAGACGAAATTTAAGCGCGTCCATCGCAAGCTCAAAAAGATGCTTCACAAAGGATAGTACTGGAGCCTCTGAACCTCTCATTCCATCTGTTCGGTGATGGTAAAAGGTTACGCAACATATATCCTATCACCAGAATACATCACTTAATACGACTGTTTCCATTTCGCCACCATCTATATAGCGGTTTACAAAGCATGTCACGTATCTCCAGATATGAGTACTATACATATGTCTGTACTTTCCTGCTACTTCCACTGCAAATCATGAATACTAAATAAGAAACAGTGCTATTCAAATAGAGGCTTTATCAACACAACAATACCCTTAACATTAGGGTACATCTCGAAGAGACATACTCTTCCATAACAGACTACTTCGAATATAATAATATTCATTATGGCATATGCAGCAGCACATAATCGTGGCACTTAGTCTGATAACACTGGAGGTGATGAAGATATCAGAACTAATACGACGTTTACATAACAATACCATGGCAATCTCCGGATTCTTAACCATTGAGAATCCAGACACGTCAGTACTGTTTAGACAAAAATTCTTGAATATCCATGCACTTCACCTAAAAGTATTAAACATGAATCTGGGGGATGCATTAGCGTTAGAGACGCATACACAGGTGTTCTGCAAAGAAAGCTACCCCTGGGGGGGTTTCCACTCTTGATCTAACAAAACGATAAGCAGGTCAGTACTCTGCACATATGAGTAGTGAGAACACCTCAATAGGCTTCGTACAATAACACTCCAGGGGAATCCTTACCCTTGACGCAATTTTGCTGTCCAATTAACAGTTCTATCCAGGTAACATTGCTATTCACCTAATAGTACCCGATGGACATTATCAATTATAGAATAGTAATATACCAGGGATAAAGATACCATTTCCCACATGGGTATATAGTTCCTGTCTCCTAATGTTACCACATCCGTATTGTTATGATATTTACACTTCACATATTTGGGCATTTTCATAGATAGCCAGAAAAAGAGAATATCCTTATAATGACGCAACAAGGAAAAGGGAAGATAAGCACATCGGTAAATATGTTAAAGAGTACAGCATTCCAATAAAGAGGAATGACATAGAATACAACCTATGGAGAAGGTTGCAACCGAGAAATCTCTTCACAATGATGCGGCCTGAAGAAACCTTTAAACAATAAGCGAGGCGGAGGAACATCTTCAAACCGGCGTGGAAAACAAACATCCTGAAGATACCAGGAGGAGAAAGCATTTTCATAAAGAAAATAAAACACAAAAAAGTATCTTGACATTGCCTCAGAAGAAGGGCATCTTCATAGAGAAAACCAAACCCGGAAGGAGATCTTCAGAATGCCGCAAAAAAGGTACATCATCGTAGAAAATATGAAAAACAGAGAGAAATCTTTACGATGCCGTGAGAGGCAGCAGCCTCCATATGAATGAAATGACACACAACAATATATTCATGCTGTCGCCGTGAAATAACATCATAAACAATGCCGCGTAGAAGAAGTATCTTCCTAAAGGGGAGGGACTCATAGAAGTTTTTTTTCGCGCTAACATCGTAAAAGGAAGTGACATCTTTATAAAGAAGCCAGGAAAAGAAAATATGATAAATATAAAGCCATAAGAAGAATCTTGGTAAGAAGAATGCCAACCCAACGAAAATTCTCATGACATGGCAAGAGGAACCTCATCAGGGCCCCCGAACAGAAAACTATCGTCAGAGAACAAATGGAGTACAAACAACAATTCTGATAGTGACAGGGCAAAGGAAGCCATCTCTATAAGAATGGAAAGCGAAAGAATACATTAGGAGTACCAAGCGGTAAAATGAATCTTGGTAAAACACATGCCCCACAAGGGAAGATAAACCTCCCAATGGCGCACCATAGAAGGAAAGGACTTCATAAAAATGGAACAGGAAATATTATCCTAAACCAAATACCACCCAAAGAAACATCTTTATATTGACGCAACAAGGAGGCTGTAGCTATGGAAAAATGTAGCAAAGACGAGCATTATTATAGTGCCATGCCAAATATAAGCAACGTTAAAAAAATGCCACACAGAGGAAAAGCATCAAAGTGACGTGATACGAGAACAGCACAATGACCCAGGGGAAGGTCATCATATAAATCGAGGGAAAAAAAGCAACATCATGAAGAAACTACACAAAAAAAATCGTGATAAAGATGCAGAAGATAAAGGCATCTTAATAAAGATGCCAGGGAAAGCAGTATCGTCATAAGGATGCTGCGAGAAATGGCATCATAATCGAACCCTAGCAAAAGATTCCGTCAGAGGAATGTCGCACAGAGGTGTATTCTCATGAAAAAATTAAATAGAGAAATATATATAATGAGGCGAAAGGAAATAGCACGTGTGCGACGGATATAACAGATGAGAGGCCCTCGCCAAGAATTGATCAGCAAGGAGGGGCCTGCGCTAAAAATTACGCTACATGACACGACATTTGCAAAATGAGACCAACTGAACACGCCTATATAAGAAAGAGTCCCCATGAGAAGATACTCTCATAAGAGTGCAGAAACATGATGAAGCACACTCATGGGGATGATACGACACCAAAGCGCATCAACGGACACTATGCAACTTGACGACTCATACGCGAAAGAGTTCGGATATGAATTAACACACTTATAAAAGTGCAGAAACATGAGAAAGGATACACAGGCAAAATGCAATATGGGAGGGGATACTGGTGAGAATATGAACACATCAAAGAAGACACTCACAAAAGGGATGGGGCATGAGAAGACATTAGCAAAGATAATGTAACTATAAAACAAGCCATATAGACACGTGTGTCCACCATTTTATGTTCTGTCAATTGGATCCGCATATTCTTATCTTAATGCACTCAGACGGATCTTTACAAATACGCATGAACACATCTAAACGCTATAACAGTTTTCTCAATCGTATGCAACATGCAATTAAAGGCGAAATTGTAATTAAAAATTCTATTATAGGAGTTCAAATTCAATAATATATTACTCCCTTTATATATGCATAGGTAAAACACGTCATGAGAAACCATGTAATTTTAAGGAGCACATTTTTATGGCAAATGAATAATTCTCTAATCTGAATCTGGATATAATTGTCACTATGTTTTCCTTCTGAGTAAAAATGTGTACGACCAATACTATTTTGTCCTTCCCTGGGTTGTCCCTTTGGGAAGGCTCCCTTCTTTGTATGACGCCTGATTACCTTCATAGTTCATCAAGTTAACTCTTTTTATTTCTATGGCAGATGAACTAATCGCATATATAAAAGGGAAGAAAGCTACATATATACATGTATATCCATGTGTATATATATGTTGCATGATAAGGTGTAAAAAGCTCAAAAACACATAAGCTGTTATCCATAGATGATAGCAATGAATAGAGGTATGATAATTACGTGTATTCCTTGAGCCAATATGTTTCTTATGTCTCTAGAAATTCATGCACCCTCAGTTCACACCGATAATGTGAATTCCCTTAGAGCTTCCAAAGGAAGAATGCTGTATATTCTTCCTTAATTTACTATAATTAACGATATGCAAAATGGGAAACGTCGTTATACTTACACATATCTGTTATTCCTAGTGTTTATCCATGACTCAATACTGCAGTGTTTCCACCCTCTTCATGATAGATTCTTTGTAATATATTTTATTACTACTGTCACAGTTTCACCAGAACAGGGAAGAAAACAGTAAATAGCATCGCTTTTATACGGTCTTAAAAGTGGCTAACCATGGGGAATGAATAACATTTCATATAAAACAGGTTTTTTCTACGGCGACAATTGATTCTTTATGTAATTCTCAATTAATTCAAAATCTATCACAATCTAAATTTATGTAACTGCTTCAAGTCATTCCTTCTTGAAGTACGTAGAAAATTAAAATGTTCTTATTTTGTTCATTTCTTGAACTGTTCCTGTAATTGATTATTAGATATTCAGAAGCAATGCTTAGTCGAAAAAATAAAATTTAAGATCGGAACATATTTATTATTCGTTATAAGAAAAAATAACAAAACAGAAGAGCAATATGTTTAATAATTAATTATATCGCAGAAAAAAAATAGTGCTCCTAAAACTTCTAGTAAGTTAATATACTTCTATAAATAGATTAGTACGTAACAGTACTCTTAAAATATAAGTAGTCGCACCGCCAAAAAAAAGAAAAAGAAGAGATTCTGAACAGTCCATTTTAAGCCTGGTTAGTACATAAGAAAAATAACATACTTCAGTATTTATCGCATCTACGAAAATTTTCTACTTGACTTCTTCATGTTATCTCTGTAGGAAATATAGTGACAGGTGTGTCTTCATTGTAAAACAGATAATAGAGAAGGATAGTTACACTTGTATGTCAATTTATGGCAGACATTCTTACAATAAGAAAAAAATAAGACTCCTTCAACATATAACCCGATCTTTTAAGCATTATATTGTTTGTCTATTTTAAGCATCTTCGCAGCTGTAGGGGTCCAGCGAAATATATTTCTAGGTAATGCGAAATCGTGGAGTTAATAAGTTTTATCTGATTTTTCACATATATTGTATAGCGTCTTGCACATGTGTAACGTACGCATAGAGGGGAATCTTCTACAACAGTCATTCCATCAGGAATAACTGCGAAAGGCCTTGTTCAGAAAATATCTTAACCATTCTGACTTCTCTCTTCTTAGTAATGAATTCCTCTTATTTTATTGCATGACTATTGATACTGTCCTCACCATATCATCGTCAGAAGACCTCGATATCATTATTCATGTGTTTCCTCATAGGTGTCTGCAAATTTCATAGGGCTAAAATAAATGTGAGAACCTCGGGAACGCATTATAAAATTGCAATATTTCATTATTTTCCTATCCAAAAGAAACGCTTAAGATATAAATTACGTAATACAAAAGCATCGCAGAAACCGTAATCACCATAAGGAGAGAGTGCTATCATAATAATAAATATTACATGAAAAATTATTTCTATACACATATGCGACAGTATATATGCATACAATTATAAAAATCCATATGTTGCCTAAATAGCTAGGTCGTCCACTACGTGGTAAGTCCTGATGGTAGTGCACCACAACTGTGACAATATATACTTAGAGCTCTTACAACAGAAAACAAAAGAAAAGTACTTCAAGAAACAGTTGCAATGAATCAAATAATTTAAATAATACGTAGCTATACAGTACAGAATTTCAGAAATATACTTGAGGATATTTTTCCTTGTTTGTGTTAATTATTTCTCTCCTTTAGTTCATAAAGGATGATGAGAAGTGGCTATACAAAATGTTTAGCATATAACTCTCAATCATACATCTATTTATGTACTATATAGTATAAAATAAAAACGTGCATATAAAGGGAGGTATCCGATACAACTACTATTAGGGGCACACCAATTCTAGCGGCGGTAATGAATACAGAATTCGGTTCAGATAATTACATAATATTATTTCACTCTTACAACATTTTAATAGTTGATAATATATTCACGCAGTCCTATAATACTCATAATTAACGCTACATCACCTAGGCTATTCTTAGGTTTGATAGATTACGATGAACTCACTAATATAATGACATGCATTACAACACATCATATCATCTTCTAAATACTTTTAATAAAAAACACATCAGGGAACATATTGAACTGTGTGCATTTTATATATTATTGGGTAATCAAATCATACAATATGGATGTAGGAGCTGCGTAAATAAATAAATTCAGTGCGAAAATATACTACCTCGCGCACACGACGCAAATAATGGGCAACGGGTTGAAAATAAATAATTAATTACTAATATCGCAACATTACAAAATATACGTGAACTGTATTTAACGGAATATATAATTTCAATGGGAGAAAATAAAACTTACATTTATTTAAAAACGCAATTTTTAATTTACTGCCCACTGCATCAAAGAAAAAAATGCCCTACGCGCAGAATAAAATGTAAAAGCGACGAATAATTTTTAGTAAAAATTGATTTAAAGAAATTTTTCCTTGCAATTCATTCCATTTATATGAAAACATTACTATAAAATGGTTTTCAACTACTATTTTTCCGGGTGAAACCTAATTGTTCCTCTTCCTAAATAGCTAGAATTACACTGGATTTATATTATTTATTCATATTATTCACACCGAACAGCAAATTTTTGGAGTACAGACAGCTATTTTGTGCAATTACACACGCAAATAAAATATATCATTCATTTAAATTTTTATGATAATAACCACTAATTATTGAGCTCACACATGTTCGCCCCGTAGTCCACTTTCTCTTCTCCTGAAATAACAATCTTTACGAAAAGGAAAAAAAATAATTAAGTCTGCACTACATAGCATACAGAAACCAGTCCATTATCATCATTCATAAGAATTATTTACATATCCTTTTATAAAACCATTACACCCAAATGAAGTGCAAAGAATTTTCACCCTCAGCGCATGATGTGCATTAAAGAATTTCACATTAAGTGCGTTTTTTTTTGTTTATAAATTCCCCTTCATATGTGAAATAATACCAGAAGAAGAGTTTATTGCACGAATAAATCATTCTATGCATAACCATAATTATAAAATAGATTTATACTGAGGAGGAGGAAAAGTATTTATTCATAATAAGCAAATAATACCATAGTTCAGCATGGATAGAGCATAAATTGTGGGACGCCTTATCCGGTAATGTATTAATTGCACCAATGACTCTCAGGCCAGAAAATAATAAATAGCAATAACTTTTCATTCGTTGCAATCAAATCAATAGTACTCCTTAGGGCAAAGAAGAAAATAATAATAATAATAGCATACAGTATAGGTTAATTTACGGTACATTAAAGGAATCTCCCCTAACTTAAGAAGTAGCAGTTAATGCATAATAGGGAAAGAAACAGGAAACCAAATCAAAATTAATTCGGTATCCTTAACGCTAAATGTATAATAGACCCCCTTCAAGATTGGGGCGGCATTAAGTACAGGTGTCCTCTGTCATCTCAGCACACACGCAGTATATTCCCAATGAATAACAGGGGAAAAAAAAGGGTAAATAATTCATCAGGAAAATATTCTTTGTACTTAGGGAAACATATTTAAAATGAATTATAAAAAAGTAAAAGTATGAAAGAACAAATAAGAAACAAATGCACATTCTTCTTATTTTCTGTGCACCTGAAACATTACATTTATCCCGGTGGATCTACTGTAATAAAACAATTAATTATAAATTGCGTAAGCATTTATTAATATTTCGGATTTTACCTATGCACGAAAAAATATCTGACAAAAGAATTATATAGAGTGTAACACAGTTCACGATCATTACATGATATCATGTTACAGCTGATTTTTTCCATTACTGAATAGAGAGTACATAGAATTAGAAAGTCACCCAATAAATGTATACGTACCATAGTAAATGCCATATATACTTATCATAAGGAGGAGCATAAGAGAAAGATATCTCTTATGCGCAGTATTACGGTCACTGCTGTGTCTAATGATCTATTTAGGATTTGGAAGAATATAGACACCTACAATGTACCAGGAATTTCCTTTACGAACAACCTCTTATTCAGGTTGAGACGTGTTTTCAAGTTATACAGTTATCGATAAAATTTGGAAAGCTCTTTTCTCACAGCATTGGTGTATCTCTCTGAACAATTGCAGAACAGCATATTTTGTTTTCATAGATCCCAGGTATATGTTGTTACTCAGATCGAAATTTCTTCTCAATGTTTCACCTGCTCATATGGTCTCATCATCATATTTGTCCTTCTTTTTTTAATCGTAATTATCTTTTATTTTACCCTGTATTATAGCTCAGGATTTCTGCTGGAAATCACTTGCTAATGGAGGCTTATTTATTAAATTCAGCGTACGAACTCCTCTTTCGTGACTTCCATGGGATTCATGATCCTCACAGTAGAAATGATGAAGGTATATTTATTATTTATTATGCTACTTCTTTACATGTTAAGGGAATTTTATTGTTAAGAGTGTACCCAAGGGGAATTGGAAAGAAAAAATTAATATCTTCTATTATACCCACGTCATCGTAACGACAGTGCGCCGTTATTGAAAAGGATCTATATGGCATTGCTCATGGTACGGAACAGCTCAAATTTACAATTTATCTTTTTTTTTCGTAATGATTCCATGAGTAGGACAAGAATATTTTATATGTCTTTTACGCCAATCATGAGTAAAATTCATTACGTAATTCTTATTTCTATAAATTTATCATTTCTTATGCTTCATATTTCTAGCGTTTATAAATTATTATGTACAAATAAAAATAAATCCCTTCGAAATGTAAGAATTAAACAAACAGAAAAATAACAAATGAATTAATTCTCTATATCTTATATGATAACGTGAATTATCCATCGCTAAAATTTTTCCTTTATAATTTCAGCAGATATTGATAATTTCGTATTAATTAATTTCTTACTATGGTACGAATAAGTGTACTGCTTTGCTCTTCTTTTTTAATATAAGTGAAAAGGAAATTTGTGATATTAAACTAACTTCTCAGAATAATATCATTAAGAATAACTATAAATAATTATATTCCTTCCATGAGCAATAAACAATTATGTTCTGATGAGCAGAACCGTGTAATATTGCGCGTGTATACAGAAGTTTACATAATTATCTGGTCTGTCGCCTCCAAATGATCCACACAAAGGTATCATTGCCGTCAGTGAAAGATGAGCGCATCCCACCCCTTGCTAATAAATATCTGTCATCTCTAAAATGAGACATCTATAGGTTTCCCTTGTCATTAATAATAACTGCATATATATTTCATGGCGCATTCTAAGTATATGTTGTTTTTTATCGCTATAAAATGAGCGTAAATAGGGGCGCGATCCCCTCTACACTGTTAATATATACTAAGCCAATGTTATCTTATTCTACTTGATAAGGGGAAAATTAGGGGGTTCCCTCTCTTATTTAATTTTATATGTCCATAAATTTTGTACGTATGAGCGTGTAGGGGAGGATGGAAATTATTTTGTTCTAATGAAAATTTAAGAGCAGGAAGAGTGGAACTTCCCCGATAGTAAATTCTTCACCGCGAAACCTATGTACACATAGATTTCTATGTAATTAATAAGTCAGGTACATAAAAAAGGAAAGGAATATCGAACTCTTTGCTGTAGGGAGGTATATAAAAGAGAACTGGAAGAATTAATTTTCCTTGACAAAATAATCTCGTATATGCAATAATGATAGAGCATGAATTTCTACAGTCTATGAAGAAGAATTCTGTGCGATAGAAAAGTTATCTGCACTATTATCCTACTTGGATGTCGTGAGATTTATGCAAGAAACCATTATCCCAATTGTGGAACTTTGACTTCCGTATTTATCACTTACTTAACCACTACAAGGGGCCACCTATGATAAAGAATCACATCTCTGATAAAACGATGAAAAATAAGTGTTACATTTTCTACTGTATAGCACTCTTATATGGCTCCTGTGGAAATATCCTCACCTCTCCCCCTGTTAATATAGTTATTCTATTACACTCTAAAATGAGCAGTTCAATATGTTGTTAAAGAATAGCTCCTGAAATGAATTCTATGTTTGTTCTAAGGTGTTCTCATAAAACAGAGTTATTCCTTCCTCCTTTGTTAAAGGGAAAGTAGTTCTACACTTCTCAATTTATAAACTTCATTTTTCAGAATCACGAAGAGGTAATCGTCTCTCAACTGATGGACACGGGCTACGATCAAATATTTGATTCCCCCCACACTACTTATTCAGTTATACCCATTCCTATGCTTCATATCTGATATTATTCGGTCACTGTCCCCCGACGTCTATAAACTCATCTTGTGGACAGTGTGAAACAACGGAGGAAGGTGCGAAAACATAAGAGGAAATAAACTAACACATTGAAGTCAGATACAAATGGTCTGGAAGCCAATGAGAGAGTTCGTCTATTAACAGAATGCACAAACAAGCTGTATAATTTGGCGCCAAATAATATACAAATTAGAAATTATTTTTCCTATCGCGTAATTCTTCCAAAAAAGCCCATCTTATTCTATACCAAGGATGAGACACCTCTGTGGGCAGAAAGGGAGGCGATAATAGTGTTTATAGTATTCTATGAGTTTATTACTACCGACTAAGAGAGGTGGCCCTTCACGAATGACATTAACGGAGAGTACAAGAATCACCTGTTCAATATTATGATAAAGTCGTATACGTCAACCGATCAGGATGCATGAAGTGTAAATCTCTGAGGAAGAAATTTTACCAGCCTTCTCAGGCTGAAATAGAAGTTCACTTATAGCCCCGGAAGCCCAGTTCGGATGGCATCTGTGGTGAAATATACTAAACATTTTTCCGGTTATAGACTATTTTCCTCATTGAACCAAAATGACTGTTTCCTCAGGAGTGAATGATTGAAGACGCCGATACGGATTATCATGAGAGAAGAATTTGGTGTGGGTGATACATGGCTGGATTGTGCCATTTCTTGTGCTACTCTCCTTATGGAAGGATTATATATGATATGATCTAAAATGATTTCCCCCTTGAAGGATGTCTCCTATGACTTATGGCGTCATACAATTATGCGGTCCTTAACTGGTCTGAATTAGAAAATGCAATGTCTCATTATTAAGATCAGCAGAATAATATTTGGAGAAGAAAAGGAAGATTACTATTGAATGCACGCGTTCGATATAGATAAATACAAATGGATTAAGATGAATAAGAATAAATAGGAATAAATAGAAATAGATAGAAATTAATCAAAATGAATAAAAATAAATCCAACTATATGAAGATTCTCCTTTCATTATGTTATTTGCGTAAATTACACATTCTTCACGGGGCGGCTTCTATTCCAAAAAGCTCGTCAATGGGAAAATATTTTTGGCATTATCACCGATGGATTAAATCATTATTCCTACTTGAATCTATTGAAAAAATATATCTTCTATTCTCTATTTTTTTTCCCTTCTTCCTGGTTAATTCCTTTTATATTATTCAACCCATATGCTACGATAAGCAGGGACTAAGTCAATAGAAATATACTGCCTAATTAAAATCCCAAGACGGTGAAAGTTCCGTATAGCATGTTTATATGAAGTTACACATCCCCCAATAATCAGAAAATAAAATCTATG
>NW_008481900.1:0-1049 GCF_000524495.1 Plasmodium inui San Antonio 1
ACCCTAAACCTAACCCCTCCCAAGATGGACTACCTACTTCATCCTTGTCCAAGGAAGGAGTCTAGTTGTTCCTTCAATCCATATCCAAGATCCTAATTGGTTCAACCTAATTCCTTAGGACAAATCTAGATCGCATTACAATCCTTGTCTAACAACTCCTATTCGACGATTCACAACTCTGTCTAATGGTTGTCCATGTTGTAAAGGTACTTATTATTCCAAGGGGGGAAGGCACCCACTTCTTCTCAGGGGTTGACCTCATTACCTGACTTAGTTTCTGGTCGGTTGAAAAATTGTCATTTCTCGGAATCGAACCCATGTCCACCCAATTGCAGAATAAATCTGTTCTGTTCAAGGATTCTAATGTAGGATAATGTCATCCCTTATCTGAGGAAGACTCCCCCCTTACTACGGCTTCTTACCACTTCTGATTGACAACTTCTAATAGTTGTTGATTCATTAGACAATAAACAAAAGACAACTCTAAAACCGGAATTAGAACACTTCCTCCTGTCCACTTACTAATTCATGATGACATTACTCATCCTTGTCATGGTAACCTCTTCTAGTCGAAGGTTGATTCCTTCATCATGGTCCCCCTCCTATAATATAGGACGATGTTATGACCCTTTCAAAATTCTCCACCTAATCCAGATATCACTTCGAAACCGGTATAAAAACTCATAATATACGTGTTTAATGATGATTCAACCTTTCTAAACCCGAATTTCAAAAATTTTTTTTTTGACCCCTCTGATGGTCAATCTAATACCACGACTTAGGTTGGGTTGCCGCCTGGGGGGGGTAAAAATCGATCATCAGACAACTTCCTAATTTTCGCTTAATCACACCACTATAGACAGGGGGAGTCCAAAATGACTCTTCGTAACATCCTATATAGGGTTATTCTATCCTAAATGCTGGGTCCAATTCTTATGGACAACACCCCCTTTTTGGGTACATAATCTGTCTACTGGTTATTCAGTCCTTATATAGATTGATGTTATAGGTGGCTGTTCAATTTACACACATGCCATTCCAATACAACC
>NW_008481900.1:1987-10101 GCF_000524495.1 Plasmodium inui San Antonio 1
CACCCTTTCAGATGGTGGTTTCCCTATTCTCCGGGTCGACAGATCAATCCTAGATGATAAAATGACAACTCCTCTAATTCCGAAATTGGACCTCTTCCTGGTTGTCTATGGGTCATTCTGTTGGTACCACCCCTTATAAGGAAGGGACATCCCAACATGGATGATGTCAAAGTTGTTCGATTCCATAGATTGACTTATAGATTAATTCTTTCCTGTTTAAGACGCTTCCTCATCCATAATTATGTTGTTTGAATGGTTCTATTGACTGTCTAACTTGGGTCAATCTAAGTCCTCTAACAACCATACATGGGTTGATTCACTAATAATGGACATAAAAATAGACTCATAAAATGGAAGATGGTACACATTCTAACACAATGTAGACTAAATCTGGACTCACTAGAACACATTACATATTGTTCGGGGCAGAACTAATCTATGGAAGGAAGGTCATCCTAGGCCGGACAAAACTCTTAATTCCACCCAGATGTATACTTAGGAGGGGGTTCAACGTTGTAAATGACGGTACTCATTTTTTTGGGACGGAGTTTATAATAGTAGTGATCATTTTTCAACCCTAAACCTCAGATGGATACATGAACCCTATTGTACGTTGAACATATAAGACCGGACGCATCATTATCAGATTCCTAGATGTGATCCAATTCTTCAGGATTTGTGAACATATTTTCACGCAACAAGTTTTTTCATTTGAGTTCTAAATCATGCATAACAAAACATCAATTCATATGGACAATCAATGGATACAACTAAGAAATCATAACTTTAATGTACACGTATACGTTATCATGTCATTATAAAATCAATCACCATCTGTAAAAAATAAAACACCATGGAGGTTCTTAGAGTCGTTTTCCTTAGGACATTAGTCATCAGCCTACTTTTAAAAGGGTTTAGCCTATTCGATTTGAATAAAATATGCAACATGATAAATTTTATCCTTCTTCTTCTTGTTAGGATAATTAAGGACTTTTCGTTATATTTCTAGAATAAACGTACGAATGGAATACATCCTCTGTTCTCTTTCATCGTGCTAAATGCCCTTTTGCAACTTCTTGAAATAATAGTTTTCCTGGGATATACTTTCTCCTCCGCTAGAGACAGTAACCAATGCTTGCCAAATTTTTCGCATCAGAGGAATTGAAGGATTCATTACTCTTGTTCGTCTCAATTTGTTCCTGACAATTATTTTCACTAACCTTCGACGGGGATATCGGATCCTTTGTCGGTTGTTCGGATACTGTGTCCTCACTCTTTTTAGTAAGCAACAATGGGAAAGGGAAGGTAATCTTCGGCTCTCTTAGTCGAAGACCCTCTTTTGTTACTTGGATACACATCATACTGCTCAATTCATTCTTTGTCAGTTTTGGGAGTCGATTTCTTGGCTTGGAATTGTTTGGCTTTCTAGGCTTTTTGGAAGAGATAGTTCTAATTTCCTTTTTGGGACTCATTATTTCCTGCTATTGGGACATTTTAAATAACACTAATCTGGTTAAACACCTTTTCCTGCAGGCGTCCTAAATATTGTCCTCGTAATTAATTGGAATGACACTAATCAGGGAAAACACGTTTCCTTTTTTGTTTCCTAAATGATTCCTGCTTTATCATTAATTGGAATGACATGGAATTGGGTAAACAATTAATCTGGCTCCTGTTCAAAATTCTCCCTCCCCTTTAATTATCTAGAATGACATTAATCGAGTTAAAAAAATTTTCTCCTCGCGCTGCTAAATATTTCCCGACTTATAATTAATTCGAAGTTTATTAAATTGTGGAGACAGTCTTTTTCTTCTTTGTGCAAAATATTGTTGTCTTCATAATTATTCGGAATGACGTTGCATAAGTGCAACATACATCATTGTTGGGGTGTAAAATAACGCACACATTCTAATTATTTGGAGTTACACTAATCGCGGAAAAGATTTCTCTTCTTTTTTTTCTTCCTTTACTTTCGCACTGTAATTACTCCTAATAAAACGAATGGGGTTGAATTTTCCTTCCTTTTCCATTATGTTAATTATCTTCTTGCCAGGGAATTTTTCTTAGGATGTTACGCGATTGAAACATTATTGCGTGGGGGTGCAAAATACTGTTTTTTTTGGTAATTATTTAGAATGACACTAAATGGGGTGAACATCCGCTGTTTCGGGATTTTCTTAATTTTTCTTTCGCACCGGCACTTCTGGAATAAAATTACCCCAGTCAATCATCCCCGTTTGATTGTGTGTGCAAAATGTTGTCTTCTTTGATAATTATTCAAAATGACACTAAATGGGGGGATCATTTGCTAATTTGGCAGTTCTTTAATTATTTTCTGGCATTCGCTTTTTTGAAATCATATTACACCAGTTAATGTTCCTCCTTGATTCTTGTGTGCAAAAGATTGCTCGGTCTTGTTATTATTCTGAATGACATTAAAGGGGTGGAACATTGGGTCGCATGCCATTCTTTCAATTATTGCCTTGCACACACATCTTTGGATTGACATTACACGTTTGAAATTCTTTTTCCTTTTCCTGTGTGCAAAATATTGCCTCCTCTGGTAATTATTCAGAATGACAAAAAATGGGGGGAACATTTGTTGCTTTGGGATTTCTTTAATTATTTTCCCACACGTGCATTTCTGGAATCACATTACACCAGTAAATCATTCCCCTTCGTTTTTGTGTGCAAAATGTTGCCTCGTCCTGTAATTATTCAAAATGACACGAAACGGTGGTACATTGGTTGCTTCTTGATTTGATCAATTATTTCCTTGCACACACATTTTGGGAATGATATTACACGTGTGAAATTATTTTTCCTTTGCTTTTGGGCAAAATTTGTCCCCGTCTGGTAATTATTCTGAATGACAGTAATGGGGGGGAAGATTCACTTTTTTTCCATTGGACCAATTATTTCCTTGCACACACATTTTTGGAATGACATTACACGTGTGAAACTATTTTCCCTGTTTCTGTGTGCAAAATATTACTTCCACGGGGAATTATTTCGAATGACACTAAAGGGGGGGAACATCTGTTTCTTCTCCAGTGTGTTAATTATTGCCTTGCACACACATCCTTGGAAGGACACTACACGAGGGAAATTATTTCTTTTTTTTTTTGGGGGCAAAATCCTGCCCCATCCTGTAATTATTCTGAATGACACTAAAGGGGTGGAACATTTGTTGGCGTGTGATTCTTTTAATTATCTCGTTGCACACACATCTTGGGAATGAATTTACATGCGTGAAATTATTCTTCGATTTGTTGTGCGCAAAATATTGGTTTTTCTGGTAATTATTCGGAATGACAGTAAAGGGGTGGATGATTCGTTCCTTTTCCATTCGATCATTTATCTCTCGTACCTGCATTTTTCGAATCATATTACGCCAGGGAATCATCCCCCTTGGATTGTTTGTGCAAAATATTGCTTTCTTTGGTAATTATTCAGAATGACACTAAATGGGGGGAACATCGGCTCTGTTTGGATTTGATCTTTTTTTTTTTCTGCACCCGAAATTTTGGAATCACATTACCCCAGTCAATCATCTCCCTTGGTTTTGATGTGCAAAATATTGCCTTCTTTGGTAATTATTCAGAATGACACTAAATGGGTGGAACATCCGGTATTTTCGGATTTCTTTAATTATTTTTCCGCACACACATTTTGGGAATGACATTACACGTGTGAAATTATTTCTCCTGGTTCTTTGGGCAAAATTTGTCCCCGGCTTAGAATTTTTCCGAATGAAAGTAAAGGGGGGGAAGATTCGTTCATTTGGCATTTGATTAATTATTTCGTCGCACACACATTTTTGGAATGATATTACACTTGTGAAATTAGTTTTCCTTCTCCTTTGGGCAAAATTTTTCTCGGTCTGCTAATTATTCCGTATGAAAGTAAAGGGGTGGAAGATTCGTTCGTTTGGCATTTGATCAATTATTTCGTTGCACACACATTTTTGGAATGACATTACACGGGTGAAATGATTTCTCCTTCTCCTATGTGCAAAATGTTGGCCCTTCCTGTAATTATTTTGAAGGACATTAAAGGCGTGGGACATTGGTTCGCTTGCCATTTGTTCAATTATTTCGTCGCACAGACATTTTTGGAATGACATTACACCTGTGAAATTATTTTTCCTTTTCCTTTGGGGAAAAATTGTCACTGTCTGGTAACTATTCCGAATAACACTAAAGGGGTGGAATATTCGTTTCTTTTTCCTTTGTTCAATTATTTCTTTGCACACACACGTTGGGCATGCCATTACACGTGTGAAATTATTGTTCCTTTTCCTTTGGGCAAAATGTTGCCTTCTTTGGTAATTATTCTGAATGACACTAAATAGGTGGAACATTTGTTGTTTTTTCATTCCGTCAATCATTTGCCTGCACACACAGTTTGGGAAGGAGTTTACACGTGTGAAATTATTTTCTCTTCTCTTTCGGGAAAAATCCATCTCCGTCTGGTAATTATTCTGAATGACAGTAATGGGGTGGAATATTCACTTTTTTTCCATTCCATCAATTATTTCCTTGCACACACATTTTTGGAATGACATTACACGTGTGAAACTATTGTCCTTGTTTCTGTGTGCAGAATATTACTTCCACGGGTAATTATTTCGAATGACACTAAAGGGGGGGAACATTGGGTCGTTTGCCATTCTTTCAATTATCTTCCTGCACACAAATTTTTGGAATGACATTACACGTGTGAAACTACCCTCCCTTTTTTTGGGTGCAAAATATTACATCCACCCGTAATTATTCATAATGATTTTAAAGGAGTGGAACATGTGATTTTTCCGCTGCTTTACTATTTCTTTGGCACCCGAATTCACGGAATTAATTTACATGGACGGAATATTTGTCTGGTCACTTTCGTTTAATTCGGCTGTGTGGGAAATATTTGCAATAAGATTAGACTTTCTGATCAGGCGCCTTTGCCTGCTTTGTTCCATTTTTCCTTGGAGTTGTTAGGATTCATACGCAATCAAATCTGCACAAAACTTGTTCCAACTTTTGCTCATCATTTTGGCACCCTTAATTTTCCGGAATTAAATTAACCTTATGGTAAATTGCCCCCTTTCTATTTGGTTATTCTTTTATTGCCATTTCGAGGCGGGTAATATAATTGATCGAGTCAAACAACATTCTGCCTGGTCCTTCGGTTAATTTCTTCTCTCAAATGATTTTATGGAATAAATTATTCCGCGTAGAACATTCTTCGCTTCCTTTTTCCTTCCAATTAATTGGCTGCTATGGAAGTGTTTGGAATAAAATTAAACGTAGGAAAAATGTTCACTTCCTTCTTTTTTTAATTATTTTATGCCCCATGAAATTTTTCAACAATTTTAAGCGGAGGAAACACTGATTTTTTCTTGGTCATTTTAATCTTTCCGGGTCTTGCAATATATGTAATAAAATTATCCGCGTGGATAACTCGCCTTTTTTTTTTGGGGAATCATTTTTGCTATATCAATATATATAATAAAATTACCCGCGTGTAATACTCACCCCTTTTTTTCTTGGGCAATTATTTTTGCTATATCAATATATGTAATAAAATTAACCGCGTGGAAAACTCGCTTCTTTCTTTTTGGGCAATTATTTCTGCTATAGCAATATATGTAATAAAATTTCCCGCGTCGGAAACTCGCCTTTTTTTTCTTTTTTTGGAATTTTTTCCGCTATAGCAATATATGTAATAAAATTACCCGCGTCGAAAACTCGCCCTTTTTTTTGTTGGGAAATATTTCTTCTATATCAATATAGCTAATAAATTCATCCCCCGCGAAAATTTGCTGTTTTCCTTGTTCGTAATTATTTTTGTTATTGCTAGGTACGAAAGAAAATTAAGACGGTTGAATATCCTTTGCCGTATTGTTAATCTGATTACGCCCTTCCACGATCATTTTGGAAACAATATTAACCCGGTCAAACATTTTCCTTCTCCTCCTTTGGTTAACTATTTGTTGGGATTAGGATTTTTTGAACAATATTAAACAGATAAATCATTCCTTCCTCTTATTTGCTTGAAGTATTTCGCGTTTTCTAAATCCTCATAATAAAATTAACATGGTGAATCAGTTGTTCTTTAGTCGGGAGTCAATTTATTTTTTACCTATAAACTTTTTCGATATTTTCAGTGGGTTGAAAAAAGTCTGGTTCTTCTCCTTGCCAAATATTGTTATTCTACAAAAGCTTTTTAGTAAGATTCAAATGTCAACTACTCTTCCATATCGGATTGATCAGTGCTAAATAATCCGCTATTTGTCCACTCCTTGATTAACGTCACTCCGGGAGAACAGTATTTTCACTTTTACTAGGATAATATGCTTCGATATTATTCATCTGACCTTCCCTTTAGTGTAATGCGGGGGGGTCACCTGGATTTATCAAAATACTTATACAGTGAGTACGTAATGATTCATTTATCACTTGGCCCTTTACATACACACTTCTTTATCGACAACACACCACCACGACCATGATAATAATCCGAAGTGACAATATAGAACCCATGTAACAAATGACCAATTGATCGCTTGTGGGTGACCTCTTAGATGGAGGTACTTGTATAATTTACTTATAAGACAAGACTCTAATGTTGGTACTTGTCCCACCTCACTAAGAATGAAGACACGATTTCATAGGGGGGTTGTTTTGTTCTTCGAGGGGACTAACCAAAATAAATCGATAAAACAACAACTCGTCTAACTCCCAAATGGAACTCCTCCGGGGTGTTGAGGAGGTATTCGGCTCTTACAACTCCTTATAAGGTAAGGACATCCCAACACAGATCACGTCATAGGAAAGTGAGCCCATTTGCTGATTCAGGAATCGTTCCTCCTCTGATAAGGATGCCCTTTCACATATATTTCTGGGAAGAGAATGTCCCTATTCACTATCTGACTCCGGACACTTTAAGTCCTCTTACAACCAGACAGTGGGTGGTTCACTATTAATTAATGGTCAAACAGACTGATCAAACGGACGAAGTGACACATATTAACACAATTTAGAGTCTTGTTGGACATAACTAAGAATTCATCACCCTAATGTACAGATACAATTTATTCCTTTACTAAAATATAAATCACCATTTGGAACAAATAAAACAGTATATACTCTCTCATTTTTGTTTTGCATATCATCTTACTCATCAGCCTACTTGCATCACGGCTGCGGGGGTTCCGGTGTGAATAAAATGTGCAAGTGGATGAATCTTCTTCTGTCGTTCTTTTTCATATCAATTAATCCCCTTTGGTATATTTCTGGAATAAAATTACTCTAGTCGTTGTATCTCCTGATCATTCCTCCTTTTAATTTACTCCCTTGTCGGTTATTGGAAGAGTTTCGGAAGCGGTTACACTATTTCAAGCAGTTTCTACCTTTTCTATTTTGGTCCCTATATTTTGCCTAAAATAGAGAGTGTCTGATACAACAATTAATATTGTGTTATTCCATCCTGAGTCTCGACTTGGAACTTGATTCCACCTCATGAAGTCTGCTCGCAAATCCTCATTTGTCATTTTTTCCCACATATCTCTAGACACAATCCAACAACTAACTCGTCTGGGCAGGTTTTTTGGTCTCATTTTTAGACAAGTTTTGGTTGTTTTATTATAATCTCCTTGCAGAGATGGCAGAAGAGGAGTATGGGACTTAATTTTTTTGATCTTTGGTTGTTAGAATTTTCCTTTTCCTAGAATTAGTCTCGTAATAATTGCCTTTTTTTACGTTAGTAAACTTGATACTCTAGGGAAGGACACAATATTTGTCTGTTAGTCCTTAAAGGGATACCAATATACTCAGTTGTCGTTACTTATGATCATCACAGATTCTGGGGGGCATTATTCTCAGGTTCCATCTATCTTACTTTACCTCTATACCCTTGTTTCCACGCTCAAGATTTATATAATCTCCTTTAAATGACACGTGCTATTTTCTTTAAAGGGGAAAAGTCCAAGGTAGGAAACCGGTGGACTTGTTTGATGCTGTCGGGGTTGTGATATATTACCTTATACTACTTTGGGGGTGAATGTCAGGTATTGGTTCCTGGTTATTTTATTGTTATCTATTCATCATTCATTATTGGATATC
>NW_008481900.1:10251-13444 GCF_000524495.1 Plasmodium inui San Antonio 1
CTATCAAAATACCTATACAGCGAGTACGTAATGATTTATTTATCAGTTGGCCCTTTACTTATACACTTGTTTATCGACAATACACCACCATGACCATGCTAATAATCAGAAGTGACAACATAGAACAAATGTAACAGATGATGAAGTGATTCCTCTTGGTGGTGTCCTTAGATGGAGGTACTCCTATAATTTACTTATAAGACAACACTCTAATGTGGGTACTTTCTCCACCCTACTAAGGAGAAAGACACGATCTCATAAGGATGGTGTTCACTTCCTTGCGATAGGACTCAACGAAACAAATCGATAAAACAACAACTCCTTTAACTCCGAAATGGATATCCTCCTGGTTTTCCATGGTTTATTCGCTCCTTACAACTACTTATAAGGTTAGGAAATCACAACACAGATCACGTCATAGGAAAGTTAGCCGATTTCCTGATTCAGGAATCATTCCTCCCCTGATAAAGACGCCCCTTCACATATATTTGTGGGAAGAGAATGTTCCTATTCACTATGTCACTTGGGACACTTTAAGGCCCCTTACAACCAAACAGGGGGGGGTTCACTATTAATTAATGGACTAACAGACTAATCAAGCGGACGAAGGGACACATATTAACACAATTTAGAGTCTTGTTGGACATAACTAAGAAATCATCACCTTAATGTACAGATATAATTTATTCCTCTACTAAAATATCAATCACCATTTGGAACAAATAAAACAGCATGTACTGTCTTATTTCTGTTTTTCATATCACCTTACTCATCAGCCTACCTGCATCACGGGTGCAGGGTTTCTAATGTGAATAAAATGGGCAAGTGGATGAATCTTCTTCTTCCGTTCCTCTTTATATCAATTAATGCTCCTTTGGTATATTTCTGGAATAAAATTAATCTAGTCGCTGTATCTCCTGATGATTCCTCCCTCTGAATTACTGTCTTGTCGTCTATCGGAAGAGTTGCGGAATAGGTCACACTACTTCAAGGAGTTGTTACCTTTTCTATGTTGGTCCCCTTATTTTGCCTATAATACAGAGTGTCTGATACAACAATTAATATTGTGTTATTCCATCCTGAGTCTCGACTTGGAACTCGATTCCACCTCATGAAGTCTCCTCGCAAATCCTCATTTGTCATTTTTTCCCACATATCTCTAGACACAATCCAACAACTAACTCGTCTGGGCAGGTTCTTTGGTCTCATTTTTAGACAAGTTTTGGTTGTTTTATTATAATCTCCTTGCAGAGATGGCAGAAGAGGAGTATGGGACTTAATTTTTTTGATCTTTGGTTGTTAGAATTTTCCTTTTCCTAGAATTAGTCTCGTAATAATTGCCTTTTTTTACGTTAGTAAACTTGATACTCTAGGGAAGGACACAATATTTGTCTGTTAGTCCTTAAAGGGATACCAATATACTCAGTTGTCGTTACTTATGATCATCACAGATTCTGGGGGGCATTATTCTCAGGTTCCATCTATCTTACTTTACCTCTATACCCTTGTTTCCACGCTCAAGATTTATATAATCTCCTTTAAATGACACGTGCTATTTTCTTTAAAGGGGAAAAGTCCAAGGTAGGAAACCGGTGGACTTGTTTGATGCTGTCGGGGTTGTGATATATTACCTTATACTACTTTGGGGGTGAATGTCAGGTATTGGTTCCTGGTTATTTTATTGTTATCTATTCATCATTCATTATTGGATATCCAGTTTTATTATTTCACCTCTAACTCGTTCAGGAAAAATTAATTATTTCAGAATATTTATCATGAAGTGAGCCCCTTATGTCACTCAGTAGGGTTTGTTTGGGTCGTACATTTAGGCTTCCTATAACGCAGATTTAGTTTTCCTTGACTAGGAATTCTATTATTTCCTTTTCTTGATTCGAGTTGCAGACCTAATTTTCTATCTTCTTGTTTCTTTTGATAGATCACTTCCTATGCCACTAAAGCTTCTGCATATATATAATTACCTAGGTATTGATTCGATAACTATATATACATATAATGTCTTCTAACATTAAACTTATATATGCACTCTCCCGAAAGAAATGAGAAAACCAACGTTAAATCAATTGATTTCTTCTAATTGCCTGATGAAATATAGTATTCCTTGAACAAAATAACTACTAATTAGAAACTTAGTAAAAGATCACAAACGAGGCAATAAAATATTAAGAAATTATATATATCCTGTTGGGAGGAATAACATCCATGAAATTAATAATAGAACATTTTTAGTTATTTGACTTAATAACAGGAAATCTATTCGGTATAAAAGAACAATAAGTCATGTCGCGGAGACAAAAATAATAATTGAGGAATTATAAACTAATTGGGGCGCAGAGGACCCGTTTTACGTAACGCACTTTATGCACCATGGTGGAAATAAATACAATAAAAAAATTAATAAAACTATTTGGTAATTAGACGGAATGTATCAATAATTAACTCATGCCCTCTTTTCAATAACGAAATAGTAATTTATATATAAGAAAAATAAAAAAAAATTCGGCAAGGAAGTATAAATGAATGATGGTACAGCAGAGGCATCTTTAATCATATATATTAATTACTGTATAGAATTTATCATCAACTCTTGAACTTATTTTCTGTAGAATAATGCTAATTGAACATATAT
Organism: Plasmodium inui San Antonio 1; assembly: GCF_000524495.1. Taxonomy (NCBI): domain Eukaryota; phylum Apicomplexa; class Aconoidasida; order Haemosporida; family Plasmodiidae; genus Plasmodium; species Plasmodium inui. Next base: position 12,899 of record NW_008481900.1, read on the forward strand.
TTATTATATTTAAAAAAGAAAGGTAACAAAAAGGATGATAATAATAACGGGCCTAAAAGGAAACACTAAAAAATTCCCGAAATGGTACGAAACCAATATTTAAATAGGATTACTTAGGGAATCGGGCAATACATTCCTACTTACATTGCCTATTTAATCGGTCAGAAACATAATGAGAAGGGATATTAAGGATAAAGGGGATTCTTCTCATAGAACAGTAAAATAATCTTCTCATGGAATACATGAGTTGCATCTTATATATTACGAATTCATTCCTGAGGAAAAACAAAAACTTCAATGCCGATCAAGTACACAAAGGGGGGGAGGCACTATTTATTGATGCTCTTTATAGTCCTTTATTAATTAAACTTCCAGAATTATCCCTCTACACTAACATGGAATAGGACATTATGATTAAGCTTCCTTAGCTTCCGAGATAGGGACAATAACCCCTCTAATCTTTCATATCCTTACTCATATTACAAGTTTAATTCTTTATTAATATATCACATTGAACAGTCTAATAGAATGGACATTCCTTTAAGT
>NW_008481900.1:14389-19406 GCF_000524495.1 Plasmodium inui San Antonio 1
ACTTCCCCTTATCATCCTTATGTGATGAATCATTATACTGAAGAGGAGGATGGGTTGTGGCTTGGTTTTTCCCTAGGGCATATCCTGTTCGCTCTTGTTAATTCAGTACTAATTATACTGACACTACCCTTAGTTTTTCTATTTTGCTTATTCTATGATACAGGACAATAAGTCGGGGACAATTCTCTAACCCCCCTATATATAGCTTGGGATGCTTGTCTAACTTCCTTATTGCCAGACATCTATCCCATATAAATCTGGTAGAGTTTGGTTGGTTCAAACATATTCATACTTCTTCTACTTTGATTGTTTCACATACGGGAGGACATGATTGTATCACTCGACAGTGCTTAAGGTCCTTTGGGGTTAGATAAACAGAAACATAAAGGGAAAGACACATAGGTAGAATTCTTATAATTGAATTAAGAATGCGAGCAAACACAGGAACCTTCTAATGAACAGTATGGCTGACTGTCTTAGATTATTCCAAGCATAAGTTCATTAATTATAATGCATTCCAGTTCTCCTGTTCTAATTGACTATAGGGGGTAATGAACATTTTTAATACTTCCCCACTCTTCCTTAAATAGGAAACCCTCCGACTATATACGCCCTTCAGCATATCCGAGGCGGATTCCATCAGTATTAATCTTTCTTAAGATACAATGTTAGCCGTTCCCTTATCTGACCTGCATAGATACCTCATCTTAAATTTATGCTAAAGATTGCCCAAATATATATATCCACATGGGGCATTATCAGCTTCTTAGGAGTAATCCTATTTTTTATGATTTCTAAACAGATTTTTACGAAACAAGTCCTTTTCTTAGGTTCTTAAATCATGCATAACGAAATATTTATTCATGGAGACAATATATGGACATAAGTCAAAAATCATCATTGTGATGTACAAATATACGCTATCATCTAACAATGATGTCACTCATGATCTGGACAAAATAGAAGAACAGGAACCCTCTTATACGCCACTTCCTCATAATATTATTCATCACTACACACTCAAGAGGAGTTAGGCAGTTTCATGTATATAAAATAGGCAACAAGATATGGTCTATCTTCCTTGGTGGTCCTATGCTAACTAAGTCCTCCTCGGGATATTTGCTGATTAAAATTACCAAGCTTAATACATGTCCACTTCCGTTACATCGAGTCAGAGGCTGTGGTTGATTCTGTGGCAATATTAATACTTATGGGGTCACTGCTCTCTTCTTCAGCATGGTCAATCACTGCCTGGGACTCTCCTTGGTTAGATGAAATTTCATCCAGTACTATTCTTCGAGTTTTTTTCTTCTTGATAAATACTTTGAATAACACAAATGGTGGAATAAATCCTCTCCTGCCTCTTCTAGTTGGACCATTCCCTGGTGTTCTTACATCGAGGAGCATTGTAAATGGCTCATGTTTCCCTATTCTCCTTCGGTAGGGTGGATCGTCTATTACTTGAACTACCACTGTGCGGGTGTAACCCTGCTCCCTTCTGTTGTATGAGAGATTTGTCGTCTGGAGTACTTGTGGAATTACATAACGCTCGTAATACATTCTTCTGTCGTTGTTCTCCAAATTAATTACTGTTTTTTATTGGGAAACTTGGAACGACACTCTTCCGGTTAAACAAATACTTTCTTTGGGGTGCTAAATATTTCCCCACTGAGAATTAATTCGAATGGTATTAATTTGGGGAAACAGTTTTCCCTTATTTTGTCCTGAATGTTACCGCGTGTTTAAGTTTTGGGAGGAATCACTTAGAATTGAAACCTCTGTTGTTGACTGTTTGTAAAGTAATTGTTACTCTCTCACTATTTCCAGTTATACTGACCGTGAAATAACTTTTTTTTCCCTTTTTTTTCCCCTTAATTCGGTTGGGTAATTAAACTAAATGACGCTAAAGAGGTTATAGTTTTTTCTTTTTCGTATTACGTTTACTATGGTTTGGCCTCAGTATTTGTTTAATGGTATTACGCCAGTGAAACACCCATTTGTTCCTTTGCGTGCACAATATTGCCCCCTTTTTGGTAACTATTTTGAATGACACTAAAGGAGAGGAATTTTTCTCCCCGTTGGGGTTTCTTAATTATTTTGTTGCATGTGTATTTTCTAAACAATATTATACCAGTGATAGATTTCACTGAGTTAGAGTTTGGAAAATATTCCTTTTTCTGGTGGCATCTTGAAATGAAACGAATTTCCCATGCACATGTTCTTGCCCGGGGTTGCTCATTATTTCGGCTGCATGGGGGTGCAGGGAATAAATTTACATGATTTGAATATTCGTCTGTCCATTCGCTCCTAATTTCTGGGTTGTTGGAATCTCTGTAAGAAGATTAGACGAGTTGAATATGTCTGCTTATCGACGTCTGGCCATTTTTCCTTGATTTTGGATTCATCCAAAGTTAACCAAAACAGTGGGTGTTGATTTTGTCTTTTTTTTTATTAGTTGTTGTTGGGAAATTAGTCGGAATTAATTTTAACCTATGGAATAATTGGGGTCCTGTAGTTTGTTAATTCCTCTTTGTGTTTTGACGCGGGGCAATATAATCCTCTGAATCAAAAATGGTGTTGGTCCTTTTCGGCACAATAAGTGTTTGGAAAAGGAGGGTTCGGTAGAGTATTTGCCGCTTCCATTATCTTCCGTTTTTCCTGGATTGGGGGTCAATTGATTGTTACTGGAGTCAATGGTATAAAATTAAACGCGGGAAAATTCCGCGCTTTCTTCTTTTGTTTCACCGTTTTCTCCCATGGAAATGCTCCGAATTTCATTTAACGGGTAAAATCAATTTCTTATTTTGGTCACTCAGAATATTTTGATATTTTCATATCCTGGGAAGAAAACTAACAGCACTAAATGCCACTTTATAACTTTTCTCGTGTATGGGGGGAAAGATTTTCAATACCTCTTCTAATTCTTTATATTCAAACTCAGACGACGATTTCAATTGCCTATTCAGTTAACACTCTGGACCTCCTAAAAGGATTTATATTATCAAAATTCTGCCTTTTGTCATAATCTTAGCAGATAAAGGCTAACGGACTTTGTTTCTAACGTAATCTTCCTTTCCTCCATATTCGCATGGTTCACAATAAATCAACACTTTATTTACAGTCCTTTGTATATTTATGATCGCTCTTACAGCCAATACTTAACTGCCGTAATACTCGTCCTCATCATCCTAATGTAACCGAGCATTATACTCAGGCGGATGGTGAATTATTGGTCTCCTTCACGTAGTTGAATCTCCACCCTCGGATTTTAATTCAGGAATAACCTTATTTATCATCCCCTTGTTTTTGCCTGCCTTTATTCTATGATTTAGAACAACGAACTACGGTAAGTCTTGCTACCTTGTTATTTATATCCCTAGGACGCTTCTTTAACTTTCCTGTTCCCAGACATACTTTCCATATAGAACTCGTAGTTGCCGGTTTATAGAGATTTATTTACACTTCTCCCACGTTCCCGATTGTTTATTTGGCACGGAATCATTACACTAATTAAGGTTCTTCTTGTTACGTCTTGAGTAAATAGTAATGAACAAACAGAGAGGTGCCAGGATGAGTAAATTATTTGATGCCCCTAATAATTTGACCAATCCTACGAACACCTTTATGATCATTACCTTGGACGTCCTTATATTATTTAGAGGACAGTCTGGATAATTATAAAGCATTCTTGCTGTGTATTCTAAATGACACTTACATTTAAAGACGACCCTTAATATACACACATTTCCTTACAGATTAAACACTACCATCATAGATGTCTGTCAGGAGGACAGAGGTAAATTCCTTAAGTATGAATCTTTTCTAAGATGGAAAGTTAGGCATCTCATCACCTAACCTGGTCAGAGATACCTCCCTTGATTAATGTTAAATAGTTGTCGAAGATTTAATTCCAAATTGATCATTATAACGCTACTACGAGTAATCCACTTTCTTATGATTTTCCAACAGATTTTTACGAAATATGTTTTTCCATTAGTTGTTTCAATCATGCATAAAATCATATTTATTCATATGGACAATCAATGGACACAACTAACAAATCATCAATGTAATGTACTAAGATACGTAATTTTCTCACTATAATATTAATGACGACTTTTAAGATATAAAACAGCATATACTCTCTTATAGGCGTTCTTGTTATGATGTTAGTGCTCAGCCTACTTTTAAGAGGGTTTATGCTGTTTGTTTTAAAGATAATGGGCCAAGCCCTAAATCCTATCTTCCTGGTTTCGGTTAGGTTATCTAATATTCCTTCTGTATTTCCATAGATTTAAATTTCTTAGTGGAATATATATTTTCCTTCCTTTCATCCCGTTATATTCCCCTTTATACTGAGCTGGTATAATATTACTCCGGGGAAAGACTCTTTCCTTCCTTAATGGGACTAACCATTTCCTTTAAAAGTCTTTGCATAAAAGAAACGGAGGGATTTAGTACGCTCCTGTTGGGCCTTCTTCCTCGTCAGAAGTATCTTCAATAACTTTAGGTGGGGATATCAGATGTTCCGTTGGCTGGACAGGGACTGTTTCTGTTTTTGGAAATACAGGGTAATTGTAAAGGGGGGGAATCTCTGGCTTCTTGAGTCGAAGACCTTCTTTTGTTATTTGGATGCACATCATACTGCTTAATTCCTTTTGCGTTAGCTTTAGGCCTCCGGGGCTGGGTCGGGGATTGTTTTTTTCCTTAGTTTTTTTGGAAGACATCATTTCCAATTCCTTCTTCGGAGTCATCATCTTTTGCTATTGGAAGATTTGTAATAACACTAATTGGGTTAAACACTTCGTTCCTGGGGATTCTTCTAAATATGGACTTTCTTGGTAATTAATTGGAATGACACTAATCGGGTTAAACACTCGTTCCTTTTGGGGGGAGCAATATCCTCCTCGTCGTAATTTATTGGAATGAAATTATGCGGGTTAAACACTTTTCCTTCTTTACTGCCTAAGATATTGCTGTTTGTAATTTATTGGATTGACATTAAACGGGGGAAACA
>NW_008481900.1:19416-25776 GCF_000524495.1 Plasmodium inui San Antonio 1
CTTCTTTGGCCAAATGTCTCCAGATATTAAGACACAGCAATTAAAATCCAAACTTCAAATACCCTTCCATATTTGCTTGTCCTAGAGGTACTAACCCCCCCGGACGCTTGGCGAATTTTTGAAACTAGCTAGACCTTGGTACTCTGACACATTTTTCTTCCGCTTCTGTCATGATTCATTCGTATATATCTATATGTGTGAATATGCTGTGGCTCCTTCTAAGCTGTTTCATCATTCTTAATATCACATATAATTTGGTCTCTCTTTTCTCCTTTTTTCGTTTCGTTCGCTTTTATTCAATAAAATTGCTTCTGCACGATCCCTAATGCGTGATTCGTGGAACTTCCTATATAATTCACCTAGTAATTATTTGTAGCTGTTCGAATTTTAAAGTCACGGTAGCCGTTTGAGGCTCAATTATTTTTCCTACAGTTAAATCAATATTAGATATATAAAAATAGGCGGGAATTTATCTTCTACAAAGACATTCCTATTTTCTTACTTTCTTCAAATTATCACAGAAAAAGTGAAAACAGAAAGATAAAAAATTTCTTCTACGTGAAACGACTCTACATAATTGCAGTCACTTGTTCCCCAATCAAGATAAGGAGGATATCCAAATGAAATAACACAATTCGTATTGTAAACCTCTCGTGAGTATGGAACCAGAACATAATTACATTAATCCTTACTTTTCCTAATATATAAGTTGGATAATTCCCATCTCAATTATGACAAATTTAAAAAACAAACGTAATAATTTCGCGTAGGTTACATGAATAGAGATACTTTAGCCTTACCAAAGTAGAAGAAGTCCTTAGAAAAGGAGTCAAAATCAGAAAAGAGAAAAAATTGTACTCTAAATGGCTATATGCTCTTATTTATACAATGACAGACTCATAGTAGGGGACACACTACGTTCTCTTGCAATCGATAATAATTTCCCTCCCCTCATTTAGCCCAATGCACTAGGTGGAAACATAAACGAAATCATGTCGCCATAGACTATACGTGAGGAATCTTTCACTTGCATATAATTCCATTTGCTGGAGTATTATTATATCCACTTTAGGAAACATTAAGATTGGGAGTCGATATTCCGATTCTACCAGGGGGAAGGAACTTCTCTACACATTCCTCCCTCGAGGTGATGATAATTTTATTTCAAGGTGTTTATTTTTTCTTCGTTGGGGGAACATTTGTTTTCTCATCATCCCCTTTGGTAGGATTCTCGATCTTATTGTGTGTTTGTCCCTTTTATAATATACACTATGTCCTATCAGTAAATTCCTAACCATTATATGATGTTTCCCCGCTATTTTATATCCCTCTGCTTATTCACTCCTTAGCAGGTCACGATAGCTCCTTCTATATCATCCCTCATGATATGCTATATAGCAAAGAAAATATCATATAAGCCACAACATTTCGTATCCAGCTATTTAAACAGTTATTCCTTTGCCAGGTGCTGGGTAAATTTACATTATGATAATGTATCGAAACATAAAGAGTTGCCTGTTTATTCAGATGATCCCCACAACAACTCACCAATTCGTTCGAAGATTTGGGTTAATTAATCACGCGGAATAACACACAATAGATTCATAAAACTACTGGACTCATTATTAAGGGAGGGAATTTTTCTATTACTGCTTATATGCCCATATAGCATTACACTTAAAACTCATATAAAAACCATATCACTGCCAAAATGATCATGTATTTATTGACTTCTTCTCATCTTTCAGAAAAATCTCATAACTCTATGGTGGTGTAAGACTTCTTTAGCGGACAGGTGTTTATGTCAATAGGGGAATGTATGCATTGTATAGGCTTATACTCCCTTATGCATAAAAGGGGTTATGAATACCACTTAACATCCTACATGCTTCTGTTGTGAATAAAGAGCCGCCCATTATAGCATCCTCTATAGTTTTAGATACGGACAAAAATGAAGTTACTGTACGTCTTATTATACTTCCTGGACTCAGCACAGATTCAAGATATTATCTGTCCTTATTCCTTTGTTTATATGCTAGAAAACATGAAACCCTCTATTTCATATATCTATTTTGTCAGAGGGAAAGATCTGTTGCTCACATTATTCCTTATGTGTCACCCCTACTGTGTTTCTGGGTTCTAATCTTTGGGTGTAGTGTCTAATGTTCGTCCCCTGATCATCTTTCCCTGGATCCTCTTGTCACGTGTTGTCTCTTCTGTATGTATTAATTATGTACCTTTCCTTTTAGGCATTTCCACTTTGATCGTTATGTTGATATCCTCACTGGTTTGTGGTGTATTTATATGGTCTTATAAATATCTCTCTCCGTTCTTTGAACTAGATAATTTTCTCAAAGAGGTCAGTTGTATTCGTATATACATTCTATTATAGTCATCCGCTCCTATATGGTTGCTCCCCCCCCCCCCTTTTAGATTAATGATTCTTTAATATCTTATGTGTATTCTTATTCTTATGCTCATTTTGTCCCCTTCGCGCCTTTCATGTTATTATTATTCCTAACTCTCCAGGAGAAACAGCCGGTTCTATATAGTACTATTCTTTTTATAATTTCGTATTCCTCCCTAGGGTATAAGAATTTTAATCTTTTATTTTACATAATTGTTATATTTTAATAGTACCGCATCGATTTCGAGTCTTGTTAAGAGGAAAATATTACAGATTAAGGCAGATGTGCGAATCTTCCGTAATCATTTTTTTTTAATAGTACCTGGATAATTATTGAATCTATATTACAATAATATTGAGAAGGAATAATCACAGTTGACGATGTATTACTGTACTTACAGCGTTACTTTGCCTATAAGAAGTGCTTCCTATATATAAGCGCCCTCGGCATGTTGAAACCCTTTTTAGTGATAGTATCCGTCAATTTCTTATACAGCATGAATAGCCTTAGTATTGGTATATGAGTATTCCTGGAATGGAATTATTTTAGAAGACAGTGTATTGGTGATCTGGCAGCATTTTTAAAACTTCGTCCTCAAGGAATCCGACCCTCTAAACATTGGTACTATTTTAAACAATTTCTCTCCTCATAAAGAACTCTACTACATAGAATCTTAGCCTTGACAGAAGCTTATCCTCTAAACAGTTGTTGTAAGGCTAATTCTTACAGTAAATACAAATATACTGGAGCCATGTCGTATTTTATATATATGTGTAACGCTCAGTAATTGGAACCCCTCCAAGAATACCGCTGCATCCACTCTATTATCTCTTACTAAATATCTCTTTTTAAATTATCGTGCTTCCTGCTTTAAATCTTGACGACTCCACAATAAGGAGTCTCCGGATTCTCCTACTGTTTATGCAGTGATACCCTAGAGAAATGTCTCCTTTTCACATACTTAATAATGGTCGCGAAAAATGTACTCCTTATACATTAGTCTTCCAAGGAACTGTATATCCTCCGCCTCATTGTATTCTTCAAATAATAGCACCTGTTGTCTTAACCTTCCCATATAAACGTATTCCAGTCATAGAATCCCCACGATTATGTTCCTGATATCATGGTTCCCCATCGAGATGTGCTATCTTCAGCCAATAATAGTTTCCAAATAAAAAAACTGTAAAATATGAGCTTGGTGCAGAATAATATTCAGGAGACATGTATACAGTACACAAAATAATACTGAAGGTATAGACGCATGGTTCATATAATAGGGCTGTATGCTAAGCATTCATTCCACAGGCCCGTAGTGCTGGGGGGGTGCGATATTCTTTAAATAATACTACACATAAATCATTATTCTTCCATTATTCACGTTCTCCAATTAGTCGTATCTAAGACGCTATGTTATTAGGCCTTCACATAAAAGCATCACTGCGACACTGTACATTACAAACAACATTTTCGCTAGAATCCCTGCATTTTCCATATGCAAGTATTTCTGCCGCTATTTTATTACTCCGGCAATAATACATTCGACACAGCTATAGCGCCTGCACCTGCGCGTAATTAATGGATAGCTCTTTTCTTTAGAAAGTAGCCCTCAATTCTTCACATAATACTATTTCATACAGATCTATACTCAGCGATGATTGGTGTTGCCCAAAGAATAGGAACCGAAAGTTGGAACACATAGCCCGCAATTCACACACTTTTGCGTTTTCGATGGCCAAATTGTAGGAAAATCCTTATCTTTCAAAGGACAGTGTTTGAGAATATCTGTCTCCCTCATAAAGTACTGTATTTTGAATATCATTGCACTCCACAGAATTCCACTTCTCATTTTCCCTTCTCTCTACATATCACATGAGTGCAGGGACAATAATCTCTTCCAAATGAATGTGCTACAACCTTTGTGTTAGTTATAAAATATTCTCCCTTCCTTACAATAACAACATAACCCGTAGACCCATGCAATATTATCGTTCAAATAGCTTTACATTCTATCATCATTGACACTTTAGACACATGTGTACTTTTTATATCATCCTACCTTTCATATAATAGTACACCAGGTATATTTGTTTATTTCATTTAATGGTTTTATTCATACAATATCATCGTAGGCATGGATGACGGATAAAGATAACGATAGGGCATGCTGTATCATACACTTTAAATCATAGTACTCCCGGTACAGTAGTATTCACCTCACAACGTTATCCCTAATATCTAAATACTTCGCAAACATCCACATTGTTCACATAATAGTACTCTGGTAATATCACGGCTGAAAGCGAATAAGTAATTTACACACAATAGTATTCCACACACATGTGTACACTTGCTCGAGCGGTACACTTCCAATCATGCAATTCCACACATTATACGGCTGTTAATATGATAACACTCCAGGGAGTGCTATGAATTCCGGAATATGGTGCTTTCCCTATAATAGAAGCCTAAACAGTAGGCCAGGATGTTCCACCTCTTTTAATAATTGTCCATGGGGAGTATCCAGAATCCCAACACAATTGTGCACTCCAAGAGATCACACTAGGGAGATATGAGTACACTCACAAGACTGCGCCGCAGATCATCCGTACGTTTTATACAATTATGCCCCAAAATGGGCAGTACTTTGGAGATATCAGTATAGCTCAACCATTAATACATTGATATAACAATACTACAAGAATCTCCGCATTCGTCACCATGGGGGGGAAACATGTATACTTCCATGTCATCTGCCCTTGTAGAATATGCATGCACTTCATAGAATATTACCCTACGAATAATGACACACCTGGAAAATCAGTATTCTTCACGCAATAATACGGTTAACATTACAGTGGTTTTGGCATAGCTGCATTGTGTAGATAATATGATTTGAGGCAACCTTGGGGATTTGGGGAACCCCGCAATTGATATCATAGTGCCATGAAACCAACAGGACGACTCTTCAAATAATGCTATTCCAAGTACAGTTGTACTGATCAGGACAAACTATTCTGTACATAACATCAGTGTTCTTCAAGTAATGGTGCTATTCACACATCCATGTGTCCCACACAACTGTACCCCCCATAAGGAGGTACTACGGCAACTTTCACACGTTGCGTAACGGTGGCACCTCCTCATACGCCACAAAGGTAAGTCATGAATTCTATATCCCTGTTTACTTTACTTAATAATACCGGCTTAACTTTGGCACTCATCAAATGGCATGGTACAAACCATATTAGGCATCTTTAGATATGAGTACTATACATACCTCTGTAGTGTCCCCATAACAGTACTCCAAGTGATGAATACTCCTTCAGCAAATATCCTGTTCAAATGGAAGTATTATCCACACGAGAGGATTGTAAACAGGACGATACTCCTTTTACACCAGTACCCTCCCAACGAATGGTACTCCAAAGGTTATCTTACTCATAAACGCAGGAAACTGCACACATCATGGTTCCGTTAGTACAGTAACACTCCAGGTAATCCATATACCTCCACTACTAATACTTTCATAGAACAGTACTATGGGGACTTCCGGACTCCTCACCATTGAGTATCTACAGGCATCAGTAGCTTTTAGACAATAGTTATACTGGAATATGTATGGACTTCACAAGAAATTCCTATTCATATAATGAAAGCATAAACTCTGAATCCTTCACATACACTAGTACATGGACGACAGTACTCCTCACATAATAGTAGTACACGTATATCCGCGCACATCATCAGCAATGGAAATTGACACCAGTATTGTACAAATAATGGTACCCCAAGTGCAGCTGCTGTTTTCAAATACCAAGAGAATAACGGTGTTACAATTCTCCACATGTAAATATTACGAACTCTTTGGTAGGTCTCATATACAGTGACACTGGAGGATATCCATACCCCTTACGTAGAAGTGCTCCTTATATATGTCTCATCCAAGCGGTTT
>NW_008481900.1:27551-28689 GCF_000524495.1 Plasmodium inui San Antonio 1
CACAGCTCAAGTATTAGTACATTCATATAAGAATGCAGGACGAGACTTCGGCAATCTTCACCATTGGAAATTCATACACATCCGTATTGTGCACGCAAATGCTCTGCTGCCATATCCATACAGTTGACGGAATATTGCTCTCTAAATAACACTCGTGGAATATCAATATTTCACACAAAGAAGTATGGTTCACATCATAGTATTGCTGGCACCATACGACCATCGAAATAATGGTGTCGCCGACATTTCTTAGGGGTTGTACAGTCCTGTATTTCATATAATTGGACCATTAAACTTAAATAGTAACCCTTTACATAATGCCACTTCAATGACAGGAATGCTCATCTAGGCATAGCATTCGGTACATAACCGTAATAATCTTCAAAAGATGGAGGACTGAAGAGGTCCATGCGGTTTACACCATAGTACGCTTCATATAGAACTATTACGGAAGCGCTCGTACCCTGTATGTTGTAACGCTTTGCATATGATAAGACATGGTGCCATATATCTTATCCACTTGAAGATAGACTACTTGACGGGACGGTCGTAAGTTTGTCACTCTTCGAATAGTAACGTACCAGGCATCTTAACACCTTGCAGCTAAGAGTACGGCATATACCTATATACTCTTCACAGAATGATCCTTCCAGTCATCCATATTTCCCATACAACTGTGCACTTGGAAGTGAGGTATAATCCAAACAAGAGTATTTTTAACATAACGGTATTACCTGTACACGCATACTTTCCAACAAATAGTACCATAGATATAGTCCCACTAATGAAGCTACATAAGGGCAAAGACAACGCTATCCGTAGCACAATTTCACTCCTCGAAAATCAATACCTGAGACAAAAATGTACTCTTAAGATCATCATACTCCCCGAGTAACAATACTCTTTAAGTAATAGTATTACATATGGGCCCTGGGAGCTCCCCAATCCCGCATGTGATGTAATGAAGTCATTATACTTACATCGAGACACTTGACATAATGATAACCCAAGGATAGGCTTATTCGTCGAGGTACACCGCATCACACATAACAATAGTTTTCTTCAATTAACAGTGCACTTCACACATTAACACATTGGGCGAAGAAGTATCCTTCACATAAAAATAATACAGGAGTTG
>NW_008481900.1:28699-47093 GCF_000524495.1 Plasmodium inui San Antonio 1
GACATAATGATAACCCAAGGATAGGCTTATTCGTCGAGGTACACCGCATCACACATAACAATAGTTTTCTTCAATTAACAGTGCACTTCACACATTAACACATTGGGCGAAGAAGTATCCTTCACATAAAAATAATACAGGAGTTGGTGCAATCTTCATACGATAGCTCTCCGCAGATGTTAAAAGGATCCAGCACATATATCCTATGACCAGAATACATCATTTAGTATAACTAGCTTGGCTTCGCCACCATCCAGATAGCGGTTTACCAAGCAAGTCAGCTATCCCCAAATATGAGTACTATACATACGTCTGTACCTTCTTCATATTGGCAAGGCAAATCAAGAGTACTCACTAAGAAACTGTGGTGTCTAGATAGAAGTATTACCCACAGGACAATACTCTTAACATGAAACTAATGTTGGAACACATGTAATCTTTCATAAGATCGTATTTTGAATATAAGGATATTCATTATGACACAACACAAAATGGTGCCGCTTAGTATAATACCAGTAGAGGTTATGCAAATAGTTGAGCTGCTACCACTTCCATATAACAGTACTACAAGAATCTCCGGATTCTTGACTATTGAAAATGCAGACACCTCAGTACAGTCTAAGCCACTGCTGTAGAATACTCAGGCACCTCATATAACAATAGTACACATGCCTCGGGGCGCAGCACCAGCGTCAGGAAAGCAAAACAATATTTTGCAAAGAATACCCGAATCTACTTTGTGCTCCTGAAATAACGGGACGATGAACATGCCAATACTCTCGGGATATGAGTACTACGGACACGTCAATAGCTTTCCTACAATAAAACTGCAGGAGATCCCTACTCTTGAAACAGCTTCCGTTTTCAATTAACAATGTTATCCAGGTAACACTATTTTTCACATAATAGTATTCCATGGACATCATGACTTTTAAAGGAATAATACACCAGGGATAAGAGGGCCCTCTCACACATCGATAGATTATTCCTGTTTAGTAATGCTACCACATCAGTATGGTCACGCTATTTATACTTCACATATGTGGGCATTTTCATAAATAGCCAAAGGAAGGAAATATCCTCATAATGGCTTCACATAGAGAGAAAAAAAATAGGTCCATCAGAATGTTAAGGAAGAAAAATCTCTAATAAAAAACAATGACATACAATACAACATATCTGGAAAGATCCAGCCAGGAAGGCATCTTCACAATGATGTAACGTGAAGAAACATTTTCACAATAATCGATGCAAAAGAACATCTTCAAAAGGACGAAACAAAGAAACGTCGGGGAGATACCAGGAGAAAAAATAATCTTCATAAAAAAGATAAACAACGCAACAGCATCTTAACCATGCCGCGGAAAACGAGCATATTCATAAAGGAAATCACACACGAGAGGAAATCTTCAAAATGCCGCAAAAAAAATATATCGTCGTAGAAAACATGACAAACAGAGGAACATCTTCACGATGCCTCGCGAGGAAGAACCCTCCATATAGAGGAAATGACACAAAACAATATATTCAAGCTGCAGCCAGAAAGTAGGATCATAAGGAATGCCACGGCACAGAAATATTTTCATAAGAAGGATGCCTCGCAAGGAAATTCCATCGCAATAACATGATAAAAAGAAAAGGCATTTTCATAGAAGAGTCGAAAAGAAGAATATCATCCATATAACGCGATCAAAACAATCTTCGTAAGAATGCCACCCCAACAAAAATTCTCATAATGACATGGCCCGGGAAACTTCATCACAACACCCCAGGACAGGACTATCGTCAGAAAGGAAATGCAGCACACACAAGAATCTTAATAGTGACACGACAAAGGAAACAATCTCTATAAAAATGGGGAGCGAAATGATATATTAAAAGTACAACGCGGTAAAATAGGTCATGAGAAGAAAGATGCCCAACAAGGAAGATACCTCACGATGACGCAAAATAAAGAAAAAGAACTTCATAAGAATGCAACAGAAAATATCATCCTGAGAAAAATGCCACACACACGAAAATCTTCATATTAAGGCAACAGGAACGATGTAGGTATTCGGAAATGTAATACAAAGAGGCATTATTATAATGACATGCCAGATATAAGAATCGTTAGAAGAATGCCAAACAAGGAAAAAGAATCACGATGCCGCGGCGAAACAGTACACAGCAAAGTGACGTAACAGCACAAGAGCACAATGATCCGGAGGGTGAACACCATAACAATGCAGGAGAAGGGATGCAACATGATGAAAAAACTACACAAAAAGAATCGTGATAAAAATACAGCAGAAAAAGGCATATTCATAGAAATGCCAGGGGAAGTGGTATCTTCATAGAGGTGCTGCCAAAAATGTCATCATAAAAAAAACCTCCAAAGAATTTTCGTCAAAGAAATGCAGCAAAGAAGTGTATCCTCATGAAAGAATTAAGTACAGAAATATATATAATAAAGCCAAACAACACACGGCGCGTGCGACCGGTATAACCTATGAAGGGAACCCCCAAAAAATTGATCCACATGAAAAGAGTTTGGGAAGGAGGCCACATGAAACCGGTCCGCGAAAAATTACGCTACCTAAAACTACGTTGGCAAAATTAGGCCACATGAAACTATGTTGGCAAAATTACCCCACGTGAAACCACATTCGCGAAATTAGGCCACGTGAAACGACGTTTGCGAAATTACGCGACGTGAAGCGACCTTTGCGAAATTAGGCCACATGAACTCGCATATCTAGGGAAGGGGCGCCATGAAAAAATTCTCTCATAGAAGTGCAGAAACATGATAAAACAGACTCATGGGGATGATACAACCCGAAGGCGCATCCACATTCACTATGCTAAAATTGAATTCTGCGTAAATGTACATTTCCTATTATGCTACACCTTATACGTTATAGAACACGACGACTGGTGTACTAAGGACCATTGATCATCCAACTAATTGCTTTGCGCATCAAAAGAATATAAACTGTCAGCTGAACATTCAAATATAATACAGATTAGATAGGACTATTTACACCATAAACCACATAATGTTACCGCCGCCCTTGCAGGGTGGAAATTCTATAATACAACTCATCACTCCTTTCTTCGTCCTTCAAAATGTCCACAAAAATAGATTCAGTTACATAATGAACAAGTGAAGAATAATAAGAAATGACTTTTTCACAGGATGCGGACAGTACCTTGGGGGACTGTTTCATATTACTCAGTATTGCTTAGAAAATATATGTGTACGGATTTTTGTCTTGTGATCCATTTCTTTCGATGAACTTTAGTATTAGTTGTACATAGAGTAATCGTAACATATACATAGTAATCAGGAAAATATGGAACACTGTAAAGCGTTTCTGTTTCTGAGGTTTTGTCGCATGTTTCGTTACGTGATGCTCTGTGGAAATTTCAAAAAAGGTTCAAATGGGTGAAACATTTTCTCTCCGCAACATAACATGTTTTTACACTTCATTGATTCTGCGCCTTCGTTTACCATCCTGTTGGTATCTCGCTCGAAATATAAAAGTTACGCAGTGACTTTTCCTTAGCTTAAGCTGCATAAAATAATCCCCAGAAAAGTGTATATAAGTATGAATCTATCTTGTACATCACTCTTAATTGTGATGTCACATACCATATCATATAGACGGAAGGAGTATATTTCGTCGGGTTGACATAATTCGAAGTTTCATGTCAACAGGGTACTTTTTCATAATTCATCATATCTTGATAGTGCATAAGATGCGTTTATACATAATGGAGCGCCCATATGCTTTCAAGGAGGAGGCACTCTTCCGAACGAAATTAAATCCCATAATATACGCCTTCTATACAGTCCAATGACACCACATGATATATGTTATACTTAATTTGTTCCAATTCTTTTTTTTTCTTCGCGCACGGAGGCCTTCCGTTCCGCATTATTAACGAAGGATAACTACACGTTTTTTTACTGTTATAGCGCGAAAAAATAGTTTCCAGAAATGCTTGAAGCAGTTCACGATCAGCAAAAGGCGAGAATTAATTAATCAGAAAAAACAGAACGCCGGAAGCAGAAAAAAACGGAGAATTTTTACATATCCTCTTTTATCCGAAAAAAAGATGGTTAACGGAGGGCTATGAGGGTGCCTTAGATGCGGTATCTATATATCATTTTTCGCCTGTGTGCAAATTAAGATTAATTGTTACACTTTCCGATAAATGCATATGTGATGTCTGAAACGCCACAGTTTTCCCACATGGTGTATCATGACATGACACGTACTGTATAATAGTACAATTCTTTTCCTTTTTTTCCTTCTTTGCCTCTGCTTCTCAGATTTAACGTATCCCTTTATAGAGAATTGACTAAGGGGCTACACCCTATCTCATGATCAAGGGACTGACTTCAATCAGCATGGCGCCCTCCCTCCCACACTTTATTAATATAAGAGGGATCTATAAAAAATACCTATGCTCCTAATCCGATTCTTATCATTTTATGGAAAAACAAAGCTCTTTTGGGAATCTAAAAACATAGCGAACTGAGGTGAAGATTTTTTCGTGACGGTATTTTTTGGCCTATTGCATATAATATACCTAGCCACACTATTATTCCACGTACTTGTTCATGACATCTCCGCAGTGTCTGAATTTTTTCCTTCATAGAGCAATATGTATTTATTACATGATCTTTCGCAACATACATAAATTATCCCGGAATATGTCAGGGATGACAATGTGATGTAAAACGAACGGATCGGTATAATACACAATGTAATATAGGGGAAATTACTACTTCAGAATATCTACATCTAAGTCATTATGAACAGTAGCATTGAGCATCGCGGACTCCATGCGAGATATATAAAACACATCCTGTACCTTCTTGAATAATATTAAGGGACGATACCACGATACTAACACACACATCTAATGTGTTCATTCACACGATATGCTAGCTGATTTCATACAATACTTCATAAATGTTATATCACAGTTTCACCCCCCAAGAACACCCCAGGAAGATTTTTAATGTAAATATGTCCGGTCCTTTGACTACTTGTTTCACCATTATTAGGACTTTCGGTTCCTGTATAGATCCTCATTATCTATACGAAAGAGTAAGGAAAGGCCTAATGAGGGGCGTAGGCCTCCCGTGTATACTGTCGGGACAGGAATTTGCAGAAGTCTTTCACAGTGGAGACTCCAATGGGAAAAAGGTTGTATGCGAAATTCATTACTTTGGCCCAAAGGAGCACAGTGCTTGCATAAGCTAAATAGCCTTCTTCTAAATGAAAGTCCTATACGAAAAGCAACTATTGATACATCTTCATCCAAAGGAGAGTTTACAACATCTAGTCCCTCTGACAATATATTTCGACGCCCAAGTTATTATTCAGAACTTCAGTCAGATCCTCCCCCCCCTAATGAGAGGACGCCACCCACGAAAAAATTGTCGAAGCACCGGTGAGGATTCCGATATATTTAAATAAACATTTGAGAAGTGGCAGCTGTATAAGAAAACAAATTGTGCTGCAGGTAGAACTGCAGTAATATCAGCAACTACTAGACTGCTGCGGGCTGAAAGGTTGAAAGGAATGACACCCCCTGTGCACCCGGAGAATATAAGTGTAAAATAACTACAAATTCGGAAGGTATAGTTATCGCCCGAACTATTCAATCTCCTGATATTGTACGCACAGATTGAAGGTTTCCTG
Organism: Plasmodium inui San Antonio 1; assembly: GCF_000524495.1. Taxonomy (NCBI): domain Eukaryota; phylum Apicomplexa; class Aconoidasida; order Haemosporida; family Plasmodiidae; genus Plasmodium; species Plasmodium inui. Next base: position 34,399 of record NW_008481900.1, read on the forward strand.
CCTCCAATCCCCCAGCCGCGGATATTACCCAAAGAGCCTCACGACCAATTCCTTCTCCGACCAGGTTCCGTCCACTTTATCAACCTACCTCGGTTCCTCACGTATCAATTTTTGCAAATCTGTCACAGCCCACCACACATAAATTCCTCGCTATAGGGAGTACATAATGTCCTTGAGTGCCAGAGATGTCCCCCCTTTGTTATTATGTTTACTACTCTTCCGGATACGGAACCTGCGATCCTGAGCACACCCCACCCGCGGTGTAGCCCCCCTAACATTACATGATGATTGTATTGCCTTTATTGAGGTTTCAGTTATTATCATAACAGTCGGAAGTGTCATTACAGAAGCTATCTTTCTTAGGGAAGTATATATATATGTATATAGATGCACAGGCGGAAAATATCATTTAGTGCAACGTGGTCAGTATTTAGGGGAAGCTGAAGAACGGGGGCTAACCCCTTGTTGCAACTCTCTTCCTTAGCGCAATACATACCCCTAGAATCGCTGTTTACACTCAGATACAGGAAGCACAAATCCAGAAGAAGAGCATACGTGCAAACAGCAATGTGTGGCCCTCACTGCGAGGAAAAGAGGAATATATAAAGTGATGACATGCCATGCTGCGGCCCTTAATATGTATAGTTAATATGTAATTAACACCTCCCAGAAAATGTATACATGCAAAATAAGAAGGAAATGCTTCCCAGAAGATTCTAGATATACATACGGAACTCTTAGAGGAAAAAAGAATGCGAATTGGCCAAGGGAAATTTCTTCCAAGTAGTCGTGCACACATTTATGATAAATACAAGTGTAACACGTGGAATTACTTGACGAAGCAAGGTATCCAGGATAGATGCAGACAACTGTGGTGATCTGTACCTACAAAAAAATCGGTGCCAAAGTCTGAAACATAAATACTCGTATCTATCTCATATGCTGAAGGAGATCAATTACTTTCACAATTTCTAGCAGGCACAGACAAGGTAAGAATAATGTCTTCAGGAAAATGTACTGTCTAAAAGCAATAAGCTTAACGGAGAACGACAAACTCCCTTCATACAAAGGCGAGGAAGTGTATGTGGCAACTATGTTTCGAAACAACACATACATATGATACAATACATTACAGATAGTGCCTTCGACAAACTTATGAGGCTCTACGATAAGGACACACCCAAGTATGTAATACATAAGACGACCAATAACAATGCATGAATAGGATGCGATAAAGAAAAACAGGAAGTGCATAATCACGGATTGCGTGTACTTACAGATGGGAAAGTACATACAGAAGTGTGGATACCGCTATTCATGATGCTTCTGGATGGATACGAAGAGCAATAGGATTCACAAGACGTGAAGTTGTACATAAGGGGCCACATAAGAAACCTCTTGGACGACGACAATATGGAGACGTCCCCAAACATAGCAGATACACACAGAATCTTTTTGCGGATGTCAAGGAAGAAAAAAACGCTGAGTATAAAACGCGAAGATTTACAGGCCTCATATAAAAAGAGAAAAAGAGACAATAAGATGAAGGCGCTCACCACCATGATAATGATGCAGAAGTAGGAGAAAAGCTTCAGGGGCGGAATATTAAACGCATACTTACATGTCACATTGGAATGGTGTTCATACGGATGCCACAAAATCAGATGACCTCAGAGAATTTTTATGAATACAGAGTAAAGAAACATGCGAGGATCTTCTACCGGGAAAACGAGGGGAATATGTACTTCTAGAGACAAGAAGACGAATTAAGTGAAATAGGTAAGAAATTAAGAAGATAATCAACCCCACTGTTGGGGACAATGGCAATTCGTAGCACATCCAGAGACGCAACTGACTGATTGTGCCTCATCAGGTGAGGAACATATCTGAAGGCCGCGAAATATTCTATATACGATTCTATGCCCCATTTGTCCTGAATGTGGGAATACAAAAATTTTCCGTAACATACAATGGAGAAGAAATGTCCAAATGGTGAATGCATAATTTCCTATTTGTAATAATCCCCCTAGAAGGATCCTGAGAGTAGTCCCCCTATTTCTTCTCTTAAATACTCCTTATACATAAAAGCCTAGAAACATACGGAACAAGTGCAAAGAGATTATTGTCCATCTCTTTCACTTAATGATAAACATGACATATGGGATTCTGTATTCCCTCGCAACTACCAAATTAGGCCACACTGTTCTATGAAACACCCACAGACATGGAATTTACCTAAGATGCTTTCCCCCATCCGGACGGTTCGATATGAAACAGGGCACGCCCCACTGAAGACACTGCAGTAAAAATCACACCTTGATAAAATATCCTTAGAGAGAATATCCTAAGTCAACATTAGAAGAAAAAAGAACACCAAGCCAATATAAGTACCACAGCATTCCCGAAGTCCACGTTGTCCACTACTTACATATGAGATCAGTCTGCCGTAAAGATGTAATTACAAAATCGTCTATCATTCATTTATGAACGTAAATAGAAGTTATGCCATTTTTTTGCCATATCTATTGCTCCAATGAGAAAACAATTAATGTATCTTTTACTGAAAGAATTGAGGGCATTCTTAGTAAGATGGAAAAAAGAGGAACTTTCTGCTTATATGTTTGCGAAACGGGATTCATCAGATTTGACACGGAAGAGAAACATGTAGAAATATGGTATTTTAGGAACAGCCCTGTCTTTCCCTAAGTAGTGATCATCATATAACCCATCAGAAACGATACCACCGATTTTGCCAGCATCCCTGTTTCATCCTACCAGCATATATATATATATTATGGTAACCCCTGCATTATATCGAAATGTTCTACTTCACAGGGTGTCCCCTTTGTTCTGATGGGACAAAGCAAAACAGATCGATAAAACAACAAATCTTCTACGTCCGAAAGGCGACATGTGTGGGCTGTCTATGGGTCACTCTGTCTGGACAACTCTTTATAAGGAAGGGACATCCCAATACAGACCACGTCATAGGAGATTGATTCTTTATAGTGACTCACCTATCAATCCCTTCTTGACAAGGACGTCTCTTCATAACTAATTAGGGGAACAGAATGTTTCTATTCACTATCTTACTTGGGACAATCTAAGTCCACTCAAAACCATATAGTGGTGGATTCACTAATAATTAACGGCCAAACAGACTAATAAAACGGAAGAAGATACACATATTGACACAATGTAGACTCCGTGGGCACTCACTTGAACACATAACATATTCTTCGGGGGATAACTAACATATGGAAGTAGGGTAAGATGACAGGGGACATAACCCCTTAGTGCACCCAGAGGCACACATAGGGTCTGATTCAATGATGTAGAGGACGGTACTAAAGTGGCTGGGATGGAGGTCATAATAGTCGCCGTCATTTCCTAACTCTAAACCATGAAGCCTAAAACATGAAGGACCCAGGAGGATCCTCACACTCTAAACGCCTCCCCCAACTCCTAAGGTACTGTTCTCCAACTCCCTCTCCGCCCGTGTGCTACACGCTCGCTGATCCATACGCAACGCCATAGTTATCGCCCCGTCCACTTGGCAATTGGGATTTTTGCTTCCTTCTATCACTCCTAAAGACTCTCCATAAACCATAAGCACTCCCAAATGCTAAGCAGAGGACACCTGCCAAACCTATGATTAACCACCAGCCGCCCCCAATTTCCAAAAGCACTCCCCTGTTACCCATACCACTTCCTGACTCCTTTGACCCCCTTTCTGGATCTTGTCCAAGACCCCCCTGGGGTGGGGAATCGTTGCACTCCTTTGGAATCTGGTCTGTGCTCTCATCAACCTTAGGGTGACTTAAGGAGTCTGCAATGTTGGGCTGGAGGTCCGACTCATTTTTGGTCACCATTCTGCTCATCTCATCCTCCTGGACTAGGCTTTGCTGATTAGTTATGATTGTGGAGGCACAGCATTCCCTGGTCAAGTTAGACTCCGCTGTTGTCACGGGGGAATGATCATCATTTCCACTTGCTTCCGAACTGTCTACACTATTATTCTCGCGTCCTGTAACCTGTACTAGTTTTCCAGTCTCCATCGCTCCACTTGAATTTTTCCGAAGCTGTTCATACAGTAAGGCGCTGCTTTCAAATACTCTCTGCCTCGTCACTGCTTCCATCTTCTTGTGCTTTACTATTATCACTTGGGGCGTCTTTGGCTCCTCCTTTGAATTGTCACAATTATTTCCCTCTTCAATCTTAGAACAAAACTCTATCTGATCATCCTCAAGCTCTTCATTATCTGCTCTTATCCAATAAGTCAGTCTATACGGTCCACACTCTCCGCATACTCTTGCCATTGACTTGTACACACTCAAGATTAAAGCTAGCCCGGCCAACTGGCATCCGTCAGTTCCTCGGGTTCTCGAACATGGATGCTCCTTTGTGGCTCTTACATTCCCTTTATTTTCTATCCATTGGTCCCAATTCTCCCTCTTAAACTCCAGACCAGTATCTATTAAACTACACACTCTTCCTCTCCTCTCAAAAATCCGGCCGTTTCTTTCCTTCCCTTCTATCAAACCTGTTATTATACACATTATCATTAATAACATCCTTCTGCCTTCCTCAAATTGATCCAACGGCTCCGTTGGGGCTCCTAGTGCCCCTAATGCGCTTGCCCATTCTTCTTTATCCCAGATTAGTGAACCTTCTGGTACACTTGACTGATTTCTGCTTTGTGCCTCTATCTCATTCAAAACTTTATTAACGATATCCCCCCACGTCAGCTTGTCCTGTCCCCCTGAGCCCCCGATTCCTGTCCAGACTTCTGGATCAATATTGTCTCCCCATTTGTATTTAGCACTCTGAAACATTTTTGTCCCGATCCAGTGGTCCAAATCCCCCCATCTTGGAGTGCCCTGTTTCGTGAGATGCGGATAACAATATTTCTTGTTTGACGTACATTGTTCTCCTGAGGCTTTCGGGTACTTGAAGCCCCATAAATATTCGTCTTTTCTTATCCATTCCTTTAATTTCCATTCTTTAGTTACTGAGAGTTCGTCCATTGAGGTTAGAGATTTCCTGAGGGAGGGGAAGTAAGCCCAGGCGCCTAGCTAGAGACTTTAGGTTTTCTTTATTTTAACAATATACTGCATCTTAATTCTTCTGGGCCCCCTAGAGGAAGGATCAATATATACTCTGTACTGAAGGTCACTGCTTTGCCTAATTGACTTGGAATGATATTCCCTAAACTTTCGGCAACTCATCTCCCTTGAGGGTTTGGACTTAGTCAAACTCACTTTATTGTTCTGCTCCATTTAATCTCCCACGTCCTATTTGTACGATTTGGAAAAGCTTAATTCCTTGGGGAAGGCTTAGGAGATGCTTCCTCCAGCGGTTGACTCGTTGGAGTTGAATGCCCCCTCCTCTTGTTCCTTGATTGTGATTCATTACTCGTCCCTTGACTATTAATCTGTTCACTATGGGAAACATCAGGGCTTTGAGCAGTTGGGGAGAATTCTTAACTACTTTCTGTTCCTTTGATTCATCGTTTGCGCTCAGAACTCAGGGGAGAGTTTCCTCGTTCTCGAAACTTTCTCTTCTTAAGATAAGTGGGGGCCACGAGTTCAACTTTTCCTAAATTATCTACTTCCTCTGCTCCGGGAGGGACCTGTTCTGTACCTGCTTTATTCAGCTGCTCCCCGATTAATCTGTTCAGATTTGGTTCCCCACTTGGAATGCACTGCTTCCTCCCTCTTCTTTTCCCAGTTTCCTTTTCCACTTGCAATTGTTTACGAAGGCTTCGTCTTCTTGTGTGCGGGGGTTCCGGAAACCCTGGGTTCTTTTACGAAATACACGACTAGATTCTATACTCTGATATAATTCTGCTTAGCAGAGAAAATGCCGCAGAATGGGATTCATGACATATCTTCTCCTGCGGCTAAAAGTAGCTGACTTTATCCTTCTGTTTTAGAATCCTTTCCCACACCCTTCCTCGATATCAGAGAAAGTTTCCTGCCCTATCCCCTAATCTGATATAAAGGTTCTCTACTGATCCCTATTATGTCGAGTGAATCCTCTGAAGCCCCTGTCCTTAACCTGTTATGTTTGTCTGTTACTTATTCTTTTTTCTCATCCTAATTGTATTTTTTCATAATGAACCTTCTGTAGGGGAATTTTTCCTCTGCCTATTCCTCTAACCCCGGACGGGTTCCTCTGTTGTATTTAGGCGTTCGGATGCGAAAAGAGAATCTACATATTAGGCCTTATGATTTATTGGATTAGGAAGTCGTTTCATTTCTTAAAGCTCACCTCCATCTACTGCGGCGTTGAGGCGGTGTCCCTTCTTCATCAGCTGCTTCTGGGGGGGTTGGGTGAAACATCAGGGTTTAGGGGGCTGTGAGTTGGCTCGCCTAAAGACTAAATCGTCACTTATTCATCATGCTCCCTTTTCTTTATTGCTTTTCCTGCGACTTTTTCCTTGGAGAGGTCGTTTGGTGATGCGGGACTTTCAGCCCTCTCTCTCTCCCGGCTTCCTTCTAATTTACTTCAGCTAATATATTAGCCTCCATATATCTCCAGTCTCTACGGCTCTATCATGCTTGACCAACCTTGAAGCGTGCGGAGGAGGACTCCGGGGCATTCTTCACACTTCATTTCCTCCTTTTCTTTTTTATTTCTCGCTTCGGTTCGCTTATGGGATCTTAACTTCCTCGCTATGACAATCTTCCCTGCTGCGAGGAATTTTGGGATTCTTGAATAATTAGGTGACGTAACTGCTCTCATAAGAATTCTCTTCCTTGGATTCAAAGAGATCTGTGCTTCCTGTTTCTAAGAGAAGATATATGGCCTCCTTCACATTATCTTTCCTTGGCTTGAGTTTCTTCTGATTTCTAGGTTTTCCCTTTATACGGACTCTCTGGGATCTTACGGATAGTTGGCCCTTCTCAGGGAATCAGAATCCTATTTAGCCACTTAGATTTCTTCTTATTTGGTTCTTCTACTGGTAATAAATTCCTTGTTCTGGACATATTATTTTAGCTAATGTTGAAACTTCTGATCCTAGTGTTTTAATCATGTAGACGAGGTTGATGTTCCTCGAGTCTTACTGATGATACTGCTTTCTAGACTCTGAGGCTAGCTTACTTCGTTTTTCACTTACACTCTATTCCTTTACTTTCAGCTCCGGGATGTTATCCTTCTTGTAAAGATATCATTAATACTTACTCTTGCTCTTTGCAGAAATTTACGGGGCATCTCCTGCTGCGTAGGATAGTCAACCTCCTCCTTTTTCCTCCTTTTATAGTTACAATCTCTTCAGGTAACTGCTCATGCTCCTAGGGGGGGGAGTGTTCCTGTTAGGGGGGCTCCTTTTGGTTTTACGGTACTCTTTGTATTTGATGAAGGACTTTGGAGTTTTTGACCACAATATCCCGGGGGGTAAATTCTTAATCAATTTAATGGCTGTGGAAATCCAAATTTGGCGTTTCCCGACTTCACACCATTCAGCCTTACTTGAGGCTTGCTGTTAAGGCTTTTCAGGAGATATCCTCCTCCTCTTTCTGGTGGAGTCGTTTCCTTCCAGGATTTGTTATCTACTGCCTCGTTAGAAGCCCCGATTTTTGTCCTTCCTTTTTGTCTTCATTTTTTATACGTTATCATCGTTGAAATATTCTCTTAAGTTTGTCACCAACCTCTTTGAAATCTATCTCGTCTTATTGTACTTGGCCTCTTATTCTTGGACTAGCGTGGTTTCTGGGAGATTCTTATCGGTTAATTTTATTCGGATTTCTTCATGCTTTTAGCTGAGCCTTATTTCTTCTGTTACTTCAATGGATGTTGTCCTTTTCCATTCTCTCCTCTGACTCGTTCCATCTTTTGGGGAAAAGAAAACATGACTTTTTCTCGCGATTCTCTTTTCGCTCCTCTAGGTTTGCTTACCTTCCACTCGTGGCGTGGTACCTGCCCATCTCGTATTCATCTTCATATCTCCTCTTTCACTGTTGATATTTTCTTGAGTTCAGCAAAAAGGTATTTTCTCTGGTTCGGGGGAACTCTTGAGATGTTCCCCAGGGGCTGTGCTGGTTTGGGCTACTTAAGCCTCTCCCTGGTAAAGGCCTTTAGACATCCTTCGGTGGGAGTCGTATTTGCTCCTCGGTCATCGCGGTTGAATAGAAATTTAACCCCCGAATTTTTCTGTTAGGCCTACCTATTACAGGTTGCATGATTGCTGGGATTAGTTTTCCTTATCTTCTCTCCTAATGTTCTTTATCCTCTAATATTATAATCCCTTCTCTTTTCTTTTATCACTTCAAAGGTTAGGACTCAATGTGTCCTAGTCCTTTGCTTCTTATAGCTCCATTCCTAGTTTCTTTGGAACATTGTTTGAGGAGTTACTGCAGTTTCCTTTGATTCTTGGGCTTCTGAATTAACTTACTTGACCTGGCGAGATTTCAACTTAGAATAACTTTATCATATGTCATCTGCGGACCCTGACACGTTGATCTCTCTTAGTCATTTTTGGTTGCTCCGTCTTACTCTTTTGATTCTTGTTGTTCTTGTTCTCTTTGCCCTCAGGAATTATCATTATTTCATACTCCTAGATCTCCGCCAATTGTCTTGGGGTGATTTCTAGTGATTCCTTTGCTTACTTGTTCATTCTTTAGGGGGTTATTGGGATTTCTTCGTCCCTCAGAACTATGATTACTACTCTCGGCATCTTGTCTAATGAGAGGCACGGAAGATTCCCAACTCATACTCCTTTAAGGGATTTTCCTTGTCTTCATTACGGATTGGAATCTTACCCTCAGGAATCTGATTCATTTTCTCTGGTACTACTACTCTTGCCCGCCCTGACGGGCCGTATTTTTTGGTTTAGCATTCTCTACTGCCTCCTCTTTACTCTTAGATCCTTTCCTCTTCTTCGCAAATTCAGACAGTAGGCACGGTGTATTCTAAGTAGGGAGTTGTCATCCGCTTCTTCGATTACTGAACTCGTGTTTTTGGAAGGGGAAGGACGGGTGTCACGTATTCTTTACTTTTGAGGGAGCTGTAATGAAGCCCACCTCCTAATCCTTTAGGATTTGTATTATTCAGTGACTATTCACTTCTTTCGCCTCCTTCGCGCCTGTTCCTTCCTAGGGACTCTTCTATGTCCTGCCGACTTACAAGGGCTTCGCATCTTCTTCTTTTATATGACTCCGGGGAGGGGGCCGTATCAACCAAGGTGAATCTAATCTTCCCCTTTTATCTTACATTGGTCTGTTCCCTTCTGAGGCAGCCTGTTCATTAGGAATCTCACTCGGCCTGGTGGATACATTATATTATCACTCCAGTGTGATAGTACGTCTTGATTACTGTTCCAGGCTCTTCTGGTTTTTTTGTTTTCTCTTTAAGAAGAATCTCCTCTTGCCTGTCTAGGTCACCTGATTGGTTGTCACCCTTCTTTGGATTCTTTCTGTTCTATACCCTTTGTTTTCCTCTGCGGCACACGCGGTTTCTGAAATACGTACTTAGCCGGTTGCTCCTTCGGTTGTTGCCTCTATTAAGTCAGCCGTTGTGTCTATAATCTTTTTCATCATTTGTCCCTTTTGACCTAATAGTCCCTTGAGACCAATCGTTTCGCCATCATCTGCTCCTGGTTTGGCTTCTGCCTCTATTATAAAAGGTATCTAGTACCCCATGGCATTTGCATATTTCTGCTGCATTGCACTTATAGCACTTTTCACAGAGAGGCGTGAACACATTTAATCGCTATATGTGCCCTCTCAATTGTATGCAATATACAATTAGAGTTCAATAAGAAATTACAACTCATATTATACTACTTCAATTTCTACAATCCATTACTCTCTCTATATAGGCATAGATAAGACACGTCATGAACAATCGTGTAATTCTGGGGGGCACATTTCTATGCCACATGAACAATGCTTTCATCTGAATCTGCATATACTGGTAACTATGTCTTCCTTCTGGATAAGAATATGTACTACTGCTACTATTTGGTTTCCTCTTGCTTCTGTGTTTGGGTATCCCCCTCTGTATGACGCCAGAGGGGCATCATAATTCACGAGTCTAACACTTCCTATCTTTATGACTCATGAACTAATCCCACATATAAAAGGGAGGAATGATATATATATGTATGTATATGCTTGAGTATATATATGTTCAATGCTAAGCTGTAAAAAGCTCAAAAACACATGGGCTGTTATCGATAGATGATAGCAATGTATAGAGGTATGATAATTACGTGTATTCCTTGCGCTACCATTTTTCTTATTTCTCTAGAAATTCAAGCACCATCAGTTCAGAGCGATAATGTGAATTCCCTTAGAGCTTCCAAAGGAAAAATTCTGTATGTTCTTCCCTAATTTACTATCATTACCGATATGCAAAATGGAAAACGTCGTTATACATACATGTATATCTCTTATTCCTAGTGTCTTTTCATAGATGTCCACAATTTCTATAGGTGTTAAATAAATGTGAGGACCTTGGGAACGCATTATAAAATTGCAATCGTTCATTACTCTCCTATCCAAAAGACACTGTTAAAATATAAATTACGTAATGCAAAAGCATCCCAGAAACCATAATTACCATAAGGAAAGAGTGGCAGGATAATAATAAATATTACATGAAAAATTCTTTCCATACACATATGCAACGGTATGTATGCATATAATTATAAAAATCGCTATATTTCCTAAATAGTTACGTCGTCCATTAGGTGGTCAATGTTGCAGGCAGTGCAACAAAGATGTGACAATATATACTTAGGACCGCTACAACGGAAAACATAAAAAGAAAGTACTTCTAAAGGCAGTTACAATAAAACAAATAATTCAAAATTTAAATAATGTGTAGCAATATATTAGATTTTTCAGGAATCCATTCGGGGATATTCTTAGTCCTTCGTGTTATTCAGTTTTTATCTGTTTCAGTTCATATATGATGAGAGGTAGGCACATAGTAATTCTGTTTTATGACCCTTAATGATACATCCATTTCTGTACTATATAATATAAAATAAAAATGTGCATATAAAGGGGCCTATCCAATACACATCTTATAAATAAAAGACGAATTTTACCAACGGTGATGCATATAAGATCTGCTTCATCGATATACATAATATTAATTCAAGGGTGCAAGATTTTGTCCGTTGATAATATATTCACGCAGCCTTATAATACTCATAATTAACGCTACATCACCTAATCTATTCTTAGGTTCCATAGATTACGATGAACTCACTAATATAATGAGATGCATTACAACACATCATATGAGCGTCTAAATACTTCTAATAAAAAACACATCAGGGAACATATTGAGTTGTGTACATTTTATATATTATTGGGTGAATCACATCATACAATATGGATGTAGGAGGTGCGTAAATAAATAAAGTCTGTGCGAAAATATACTACCTCGCGCACACGACGCGAATAATGGGCAAAGGATTGAAAATAAATAATTAATTACTAATACCGCAACATTACAAAATTTACGCGCACTATATTTAAAAAAATATATAATTTCAGTGGATAAAAAAAAAACTTAGATTTATTTAAAAACACAATTTTTAATTTACTGCCCACTGCATCAAAAAAAAAAAAAAATGCACTACGCGCAGAATAAAATGTAAAAGCGACGAAGAATTTTTAGTAGAAATTGATTTAAAGAAATTTTTCCTTGCAATTTATTCCATTTATATGAAAACATTACTATGAAATGGTTTTCAACTACTATTTTTCCGGGTGAAACATAATTGTTCCTCTTCCTGCATAGCTAGAATTACACTGATTTTTATTTTTTATTCATATTATTCGCAAACAACAGCGCATTTCTAGAGGATACGGTGCTATTTTATGCAATTACACACGCTAATAAAATATAGAATTCATATAAATACTTACGATAATAATTACTAAATACCGAGCTTACAAATTTTCTCTTGATAATTCACTTTCTCTTCTGGTGAAATAACCATATTTACGAGAAAGAAAAAAATAATTAATTCTTCACTACATAGCATAAAGAAATCAGTCCATTATCATCATTCATAAGAATTATTTACATACCCTTTTATAAAACCACTACACCCAAATGAAGTGTACAGAATGTGAACCCTCAGCGCATGATGTGCATTAAAGAATTTCACATTAAGTGCGTTCTTTTTTGTTTATAAATTCCCCTCCATATGTGAAATAATACCAGAAGAAAAGTGTATTGCGCTAATAAATCATTCTATGCATAACGATAATTAGAAAATAGATTTATACTGAGAAGAAAAAAAAGTATTAATTTATAATAGACAGATAATATCATTGTTCAACTCTGATAAAGTATAAAATGTCTTACGCCTTATCCGGTAATGTATCAATTAACCCAATCACTCCCAGGCCAGGAAATAATAAATAGGAATAACTTCTCAGTCGTTGCAATCAAATCAATAGTACTCCTTAGGGCAAAGAAGAAAATAATAGCATAAAGTATAGGTTAATTTACAGTGCATTAAAAGAATTCCGCTTAAATCATGCAATAACAGATAACGCATAATGAGGAAACAAACAGAAAGCCAAATAACAATTAATTCGGTATCCTTAACGCTAAATGTATAATAGAGACACTTCAGGATTGGTGTGGCACTAAGTACAGGAGACACCTGTCATCTCAGCACACATGCAATATATTTCCAAAGGGTAACAGAGAAAATAATAGAA
>NW_008481900.1:47778-48515 GCF_000524495.1 Plasmodium inui San Antonio 1
GAATTTCTCTTACGAACAACCTCTTATTCATGTTGAGACGTCTTTTCAAGTTATACAGTTATCGATAAAATTTGTAAAGCTGCTTTCTCACAGCAGTGCTGTGTGTCTCTCAACAATTGCAGAACAGCATATTTGGTTCTCATAGATCCCTGGTATATATTGTTACTCAGATCGGAATCCCTCCTCAATGTTTCACCTGCTCAGATGGTCCTATCCTCATATTTCTCCTTGCTCTTTTAATCGTAATTTTCTTTTATTTTTGCCTGTGTTATAGCTCCTGATTTCTGTTGGAAATCACTTGCAAATGGAGGCTTATCTATTAAATTCGGCGTACGAACTACTCCGCAGTGACTTTCATGGGATTTATGATTCTCACAGTAGAAATGAGGAATGTATATTTATTATTAATTATGCCACTTCCTTACATGCCAAGGGAATTTTATTGTTAAAACGGTACTCAACGAAACATGGAAAGAAAAAATTAATATCTTCTATTATACCCACGTCATCGTAACAACGGCGCGCTGTTATTGGAAACGATGTATATGTCACTGCTCACGGTACGGAACAGCTCAGTTTTACAATTTATCTCCTTTTTTTGGTAATGATCCCATGAGTAGGACAAGAATATTTTATATGTTCTGTACGCCAATCATCAGTAAAATTCATTACGTAATTCCTATTTCTATAAATTTATCATTTCTTATGCTTCATATTTCTAGCGTTTTTAAATTATT
>NW_008481900.1:49815-51038 GCF_000524495.1 Plasmodium inui San Antonio 1
TTCGTCCCAGTAGAAATTTGGAAGCAAGAAAAGTTTAACTCTGCCAATAGTACACTCCTCATCACGCGACAAGTGCGTACATTGAATTTCATGTAATTAATAATTCAGGTATATAGAAAAAAAATTAATAACAAACACGTTGTTGTACGGAGGTATATGAAAGTAAACTTGAAGAATTTATTTCCTGTGACAAAATAATTTCATATATCCATTGAGGATATAGCAGAAATTTATGCATTGTACGAGAAGACACTTTTTATGATAAAAAAAGGATCTGCACTCTTATCTTACATTGATGTGATCGAAATTATGCAATGATCCATTATCGCAATACTAAAATAGACATTTGGGTATTTATCATTTACTTAATTCCTATAAAAAAGCACCTATGATAAGAAGGGAATTCTTTGAGAAAACGATGAAGAATAAGTGTTATATCTTCTACGGTATAACATTGTTCGACCAATGTTGTTGAAATAGCCTCACCTTTTCTGCCTTCAATTTAGTTATTCTATTACACTCTAGAATGGGCAATTAAATATCCTCCTAAATAACAGTCTATGAAATGAATTGAATCTGTTTGTTAAGATGTTCTGATATGACAATGCTATTCATTCCTTTTCGGTTAAGAGGAAACTAGATGTACACTTCTGAACTTATGAGCTTCATTTTTCAGAATCATCAACAGGTAACCATCTTTCCAATCTTCGACACGGGCTAAAATAGAACATGTGCCCTCCTCCACTACTTATTGAGTTATAAACCATTTGTATGCTCCATTTATGGTAATATCTGTTCACTGTCCCGCAACGTTTATAGAACACTTCTATGGGCAATGTGGACATACGCCGGAATATGCCAAATATATACAACATTTCTTTATTCTGATATAATAATTTATGTATTTCCTTCTACATGTCCAATTTGGCTTTGTTTAATTCATATGAATCCCTTCCTGGAAAAGGAGCCTCCCTGCTGCCCATTATTACTGCAGGTGGATTATTGTAAATTTATGTTCTGTCCACCATCCTTAAGGTGGTCACATGAGTAATTTATGCTACACGACCTGTTATGCAATAATCCTTGCTGAGAAAATCCTTAATCCATCAGAAACATGGGGCACAATGCAAAAATCATTGTGTGCGGAAGAAAATTCTGCTGTGTATAGGAACTAGGACGTGGAACGTATGTATTTACTTAATCGGTACGTCCTCCTTAACGGA
>NW_008481901.1:0-25010 GCF_000524495.1 Plasmodium inui San Antonio 1
TACAGAATGTTGTGGCTTATAGGAGATTTTCTTTGCTATAGGAAATATCATGAGGGATGATATAAGACAAGATGTCATGAACTGCTAAGGAGTAAATAAGCAGACAAATATAACATAGCTCGCCAGCAGCATATAATGGTTAGGAATTTCCTGATAAGAGATAGTGTATATTATAAGGAAAAAAAAAACAGAAAAGAGAAGCGCAGTCGCCCACAGGGAGGGAAAACTGGAAATATGAGATTTCCGCCATAAAGGAATAGATTAAGCAGTACGCGTCCCTAAATAGGAAAAGACAGTCTCAACCGGGGGAGGAGAGGAGCAGAGGACGCCAGGAAGACGGGGAAGGGAGACGAAGAAAACCTCCAAGGGGAAAGGTATAGAAGCTGAAGCAGGTTTAATAAGGAATATGAGCAAATGAAAAGTATAAAGATCAAAATCATGGGAGAATATTCAGGAGGGACAATATACAGTGGTTACTAAGCAGGAGACGAACAGGAGCCAGGAAAACGAAGAAGGAAAGGGAAAAAGAACAGTAGGAAAATAAGAGAAGCGATAAAAACAGGATTTTACCCAAACTATGCCTCTATAACGGGGAGCCCAATGAACAATAAACGCAATTATATTATGATGTACAGCAACCCTGGGCAGCGGGCGATAATGCACTGGACAAGGACAAAACCAGATCGACTGGAGAACAGAGAGATACTCCAACAGATATGAGACTGCAACAGAGTGGAAAGGACATTGAGTCCAACCATCTGGGAGCAAGAGCAGAAGATTGAATAGTTAGGATTATATATTATGAAAAAATCAAAACCCAGAACACCATCCTCAAAGCAGAAAGATAGGGATGCACTAAGAATAATGAATCTATATCTGAAAGAGTAAATTGAGGAACCGAAAAACGGGAACCAAGTGCTATGAGTAAGCATAAGTAGATATAGCAGGGAGAAATAACCGGAGCCAGCTAAGAACTATATGGAGTACCTATAGGGTATACAATTAAGAAGGGGAAATAGCTGCAGGAAGGAACAGGCATATTGAGAGGCCAAGAAAAAGAGGAAAAATAACTGACCCTTATAGAGTGATATCAAGATATATTTAAATACGGCACCAGGAGTGAATAAGACAACTGGGGGAGTTCATGATAATAAGGATAGAAACTCCAGACTTAAGGACCCAAATAACTAATTCCAACAAACACAAGAAAGGAGCAAGGCATATCTACCGACCTTGGGAGCCACATATCTTCTAGAAGGAGCTAAATAGATAAGAAACAGCTCAACCAAAATGCGCCACTGAAGAGGAAATCCTACCCAGCAAGTTACGTACTAACAATATTCATCAGGAGGAATAAACCGTACCCCCCTAGGAAGGGAAGCCCCCAAAAGTCTAGATCACTGTGAGCAGGAGGAAAATTTGCACTAAAGGGCTCAAGAGGCAAGCAGTTCTGAGAACTAGTCCATAATGGCTTAAAAGAGAACAAGCAGAAGATACAACTGAGGGAGAAGATAGAGTTGAAGAGAGAAACCGAGTCATTTGAGAGGATGGAGTAAGTGAAAAGAATAGATTCTTCCCAGGAAGGGGAAGATGGCAACGTATATGTCAAAGCATAGGTCAAGTGGACAAATGGCAGCCCGAACAACTTAATGACAAGGCACAAATATGGGGGACCAAATTAAAGGGTAAGGAGGGTTAAGAAAATTTTTGCATGAAAACAGAATCAGAGTCTTAAGTCGCTGTCAGGAAGTACCCAATAGAACATAAAACCCAGGGAACCCAAGGATGTGGAAACAAGTAGCCAAAAAGGGGTAGAGAATAGATCAAAAGCCCAAGCCTAAGGATTCGTTACAAGAAAAAAGCTTAATGAACCGAGGGTAGCACACGAAAATCTAGAGGAAAGCACGGAGATTCTACAGGAAGATCCCGAAGGATCCGCAGAGAAGCACTCAACCAGGAGGGAGGGAGGGGGTAGTATAACGAGAATCTTAGTATAAAGACACAAACTAAGGAAACAAGCCTAAAATCCGGGGGGAAAGTAGTAGAGTAAACAGGAATAGGACAGGGTGACCCCAGACAGGAACCCAAGGGGGCCTGGCCCCCTCAACAGGAGAAATAAAAGAGCAGGGAGGATAGGATGAACCATTTCTTAAAGAGAAAGGGGCGGCAAAGGATTCCCAGCCGAAGAACAGCTAAGGCTCAGGTTCAACGAACAGTAGTGAGGGGCGCGACCCTAGGATCTGATGACGAAAACCCCAGAAAAAAGAAGGAAACAAAGAAAAAGGAGAAACCCCAAAGGTAAAACTGACGAAGGAATAACCCTATGACCGAGAAGTTTCTGAGAGGGAATTAAAGGCGGTACCCTCAGTTACGTTGGAATATATGCGAGCATTACCCCGTCCGCCCAGGTATATGAAGGGAAGAAGAAATCGTCCTGAGTAGAGGGAGGCCCCGCGCAGGGAGAAGGATGGCGCTAACATAGTGGATCGAATTAACATCACGGACGAGCGGATTTGTTAGATTTAATATATACAGCCAAACCTACAGAAAAGAGAAACCACCAGACGCAGGTGGCGCCCAAGTCTGAGAAGAAGAGGAGCAGCAACTACGCAGGCGGAGAGAAGAGTCAACTCACAGAAGGAATCGAAATATCCCAAAAAATTGAGGAGTTGTATCTGAATCTCCCTCTCCTTCTTTGGAGGAAAACAGCTAAATATTTCCTAGAGAATGACAAAAAGGCTATAAGCCGCCCCCGAAAAGATTAAACAATCCATTTCTTTCCAGGCCTACAGCCAGGATAGGAGACATGTCTCCCCCTGACCAACAAGCAGCAAAGATCGGACCAGATAGATAAGGAATTAAGGAACACGAAGTTGGAAACGGCTCCCTACCTCAAACTTCTGACCAGGAAACATCCTCCGGATAGGCTATAACAAATAAGGTAGAGATAGGAGCAACCCTGCAGGAGATGACATTAGGTCCAGGGCACAAGAATATGGATAAATAGAAATAGAGAGTCTCAATAATAAGGGACTCCTATGATCCAGAAGCAAGTTTTAATAAGTATAAAATATATATTCAAGGATACCCCAGTATGATTAAGGAGAGTCCCAGAAATAGCTGATCAGAAGACTTTAAATAATTTAACAGAACAGACCCAGAGAGTAAGAGGAAATAGGAACAACAATCGCCCCCGAGCAGAATAAGATGACGTTATACAACAGGTTCCAGAGGCTAGGAGTGATAAGGTCGTAAAAGAAAGGAAGCGACAAAGAGAAAAATTCTTACTAAATCGCAATCTTCTTGGATTACTCTCACCTACCGAACTGATAGTATATCTGGCATGAGCAGGGAGACGAGTTACAAGCAAAAGCAAACAACGCCTATTATGTAGAGAAGAGCGAAAAAAGTGTATACCCCGTATTACTGACTCTTTGCATCATGGGACAACTCGGCAAAGGGGAGAACCCGTGTATTTCCAATCTTCCGCGTCCTAAGTGGAAACAAAGCCCCAACAAACAAACAGGTTAAGTTCCTAGAAGGACAACCACCAACCGAGCCCCTCAAACGGCTGTAAGGAGACCACAACACAAGAAGCAGGAGGTTCATGGCCGAGGAGCCGGCCCAGGCTCTAGACAAGCCCAGCATAGGGCTGGCGAAAAGTGTAAATCCCATTGATTTTATGAACCCCGAGGTATTACCACCATATCTAAGAAAGCAAAGCAGAACTAGTGATTGAGAATAATTCGAGAAGGAAGAGGATCAAGGGAGAATATTATACCAGAAACAGGCAATGATATAATAAAACTACTAAGGGGATCATAGTTCTAGATAATTATGTCGAAATCTTCATTCAAACTCTGTGTGATCATAGCGTATTTCCCTGAGTACAACTCCAAGTCCCCAAGCCAACAAGACCAGCCGCTTGGCCCCAGGAGCACACACGTATAAGATAATGATTAAGTAGTGCAATGAGTCTCAGTATGTAGCGAGAAATTATCTCACAGGAGAGGACTGATATATACTAAGGAGTTAGCACAGCAGCAAGAGTTCCAAATTAACAACTATCAGAAGTAAATTGATTAGATTTGAGGAGCCCCTCTACCTTTAGAGCAAACTATCCTTCCAAATGAGGCAGCCTGAGGTCAAATCCCAAGGAACTATCCATTAGTCAAGAATTTGATGAAGAATCAGAAATCTACTATAAAACTCCTCCCCCCAGCCACAAAGCAGGAGAACATATACGAGGAGCATCATCTATACAGAAAATCCCAGATCTACCGTAAAGCGTACATTAAGAAAAGATTTATAAGAATGAAGCTCAGAATTTGTCTATAACAGGCAAAGTCAGGAGGCTACAAACACCCGATTGAGGAGTAGCCATCCAAGAAGAAGGCACACCAGAGGCAAAGAATCCAGGTGACAAAGACGACACAGGTCCAGGAGAACGCAGCCCAGGAAACCAAACGCCAATGAAAACCTTCAAATCCACAGACAAACCGTGAAATCGCCCCTGAAGATGATCTGACTGTTAGATAAGCCTATAACTCCATCAGAGTGAATATGAAGAGTAGTAATGACAACTCAAAACAGGTCCTGAATTATCCTCAACCAGCTCCAATCCAGAGCAGGAATGGGCCAGCCACCTCCACCTTCTATCGATGGCAGAACATAGGTGTTATCTCACCAAGCTCAGACGAGAAGAATACTGTCCCACCAAAAGGAAGCCCCCAAAATGGATAAAGAGGTTTATCATCATCACAAAACAGAAATAGAGTGGACACCATCGTCTGAAGGCCATCACGAAGCCAAAGGAAAAGAAAAAAAGTCAAGAAGAAAAAACCAATTAAGAATCTCTCCTGAAGAGACGAGGACTCGCCGAAAACAACTATGACGACAAGTTCAATAGGAGATCCAGAAATCCTGCCTCAGGCCGTAAAAAATGAAATCTATCCCTCCCCCCCTACTAATCCGAAACAGAGACAATCCAGGGAGGATTCCCCACTCTATCTTAATGAAATATTTCCCAAAGCTCATCTCATGGATGAGTAGGATTAGATAAGGAACAGAAACAGAAGAAATTAATCAAGAGCCAAGACAAGCAGCCCCCTTTCCCAGCTCAGTACAGCTTGGAGGATTACAACATCACACCGAAATAATTAAGAATGAAAAAATATGACCCAAGATGAACTACCCGCATCCACCTCAAAAGACGAATAGGGGCCTCTCAGGAAACAAAAAAACATCCAAACAGGAGTAGTTCTCCGCCAAGAAGAAGGCAAACCCCCAGAAGGAGAATCAGGGCTTAGCTTGATGTTCCTCAAAACAGTAGTCTGAGGAATCTTCATTGCGGAATAGGAACAACTAATACCCCAAGGACCAAACAGCAGACCGATATTATCTCAGGAGGATCACTCCAAATCAACAGCATCCACAACTCCCTATCTCAAAAAGGGACAAGATAGAGGAGAGCGATTATCGTCTGAACCTAAGGGCCGGAATGAGGACACGCCAAGGAGAAGAATGCAGGAGCGTCCGGGATGAAACCACGGAGAGGATAGCGTAATGGTATGTCTAGCCTAAGGAAAAAGCCGTAATGATAAACTACGAGCCCGATTTCAGGTGACCGATCCCGGGAGAACGAGACAGGCAGAAAGAGTGCGTTATCCCGTGCAGCCACCACATCCATGGATTAAGCAATGAGCAACAGTAGTCGAGTAGTTAAAGACTGATTTCTCAAGTAATAAATGGGAATTAGGAATCAGATTCCCCAAACAACCCTCTAGCAGAGCTAAGAATTAAAGAAAGAGACCGTCATAGCAAGCTCACTGAGCAGCTCAGCGTCCGAGGGAGGGAGTATTCATGAGAAGGTATCTACATATTTCCCAAAATCTATCTGAAGAGGACAGAACACTCTCTCAGAATCTATTAGGGACTCATGAATGCAAAGGAGTTAGTCCCGTGAAGTATTTCCTTATGCAACCAGCAACTGTGTCCGTCCTTATAGTTTACGGTCCAGAGAAAAGCCAAGAGACAGTAGAAATCTCCAATATCGCATCCTAACGGAAATACCCGCCAAATCAGATGTCAAAAATTATAGTATCATTAATCCAGGAACTATTACCCAGACAACATCAGAGTCCAACCCCCAACTCCCCAACGACTAGGAGAGGTATGATTAAGGACGTCAGTCCAAAAATAAGGGCAATCAAGGAAAACCTTACGAGGGGAAGGAGCTGAATTAATCTAAGCCAAATTAAATAGGCAACGCCTTCATGACGTCAGTCGAAAGACCGTACAAGACCAATAACTTCCCACAAAAAAAAACCTGTCCCTAAGGTTAGAATTACTCAAACCGACACCGAGTCATTAAGTCTGGATGACAGATGGACCCCTAAGAAATGAGAAGACAAGAAAAGGCCAAGACTAGCTCCTTCCCCGTTTATACAAATGACGCCACCTCATTTCACTGGCTAACGGAGCAAGAGGCGATCCTACAAGGACATTTAAGAGGAAAACTCCCGAGATATAAACCGCCCCGAGCTAGGAAGAGGATCTCCTTCCCTGCAACTAATCAGTCACGTCAAAGCTAGGGGCGCCGAAGGAACATAATACTTGAAGAACAAGACAAAGCAGAAGGACAAAAGTTGAAGTACGCCTCACTCGACCACCCGTGGGTGATGAAGGAAGCCTAGGAGAAGGAGAAGCAATTGAAAAGAGCGGCAACAGGTGAAAGTCATTATGCCTTATTCAGATCACTGAGACTCCGCAAAACGAGGAGCGTAAAAAAAGCGGCCTAAGATACCGAGGGGAGTTAAGCTTAGGCGGAAGACCAAAGAATAAGTCAAAGTGCCAAAACTCAAGCCACAGGGACAAAGGCAAGCCACAGACAGGAGGGAATCGCCAAGCGAGTCGCTAACTCTGCCACGGATTCACCAGTATTTTTAAAAGATGAAGGAATCTCTTTAAGGCTTAGGAGAAATAAAGCGGCAAAGGGGAGATATGGAATAGATCCCAAGGGGCAGATCTAGTCAGGGCGCCAGCGCGGACCCAGCACGACTGACAGCCAGCAGGCTAAGGCAGGAATAGCATAGACCAAGAATCTTATGCAAAAGAGAGGGATATAGTTGCAATAGGGAAACTCCGTATCCAGAGATTTATTCACCAGTAATCTGAGGGGCCCCTAGTCGTTTCCCCCAATATCCGAACAGGAAGTTAAGAGGACCACAAGATTAGCAGGAAGGATTTCGCAAGTGAGTTCGCCACGGTTGGAGAATGGGATGAGGAGGCATCTGAGTTAATTGAACTAAGAGACCCCGGGACGCTAGGATTCAAGATCCCATAGGGGGAGGATCGAGAAAGAAGTAAGGGACAATGGAGAGAGACGAGACAGAAACTCTCGAAAAAGAGAGGGTGGAAACCTCAGCATCTGAAATATTCGGCAGCAAGAATCTGCAAAGGTGAAGGAACTCGTGAAATGGCCAAAGAGGGAGGACAATGAGGGACAGGATAATCCAGGACTTTCAAGACACCTTGGCGGAACTTTTGAGAGGGAAAACCAAAGGGGGGACCTAAGGTCTATTTCAAGATTCATGAATTATCAGTAAAAGAAGATGAGCCAGAATGGATTTCCCTTTTCAAGCTATATGGATCATCTTCTGTCTGAGGGCACCAAGGGCCAGTGTGAAGGGAAGCCGCAGGAGACACAGTCGAGGCTATGTACCATCAGGAACGGGAAGTTTAATACGGATGAGAAGAACACATGGTTAGAACCGTATATCAGATCAAAGACAGGGGGAGAGGTCAAGACAGTCCTCGAAGCTAGTGCTTCAATTTGTAAGAATATGGAAAAGTGGGCTATGGCGTTGGTGAAGGCCGCAAGAGCTCATAATACATTTGAAGAAACTCCAGATTGTAGTATTGATGGGCTTGGATTAGGATTAAGGAGCGGAACAAGCTCAGGAAGATGTCCAAGAGGGAGACTCTCACTCGAGTGGAATGAGTATAGCAAGAGCGATGGATTGACCAAGAATAGTTCTTCTTGGAGGAGGTTGAGGGTA
This sequence comes from Plasmodium inui San Antonio 1, assembly GCF_000524495.1. Lineage (NCBI taxonomy): Eukaryota > Apicomplexa > Aconoidasida > Haemosporida > Plasmodiidae > Plasmodium > Plasmodium inui. Next base: position 8,061 of record NW_008481901.1, read on the forward strand.
TGTCAGGATATAGTGGAGATGATAGTTGAGATTTTCGGCATAGGATATAGGCAGAAGCAGTTTCCAATAGCCCCACGGGGGCAAGGGGGGTTATGTGACTCAATATATAAAGGATTGGCCAGCTGGGGGGGTCAACGAGTAGCCCAGATGATAATGAAGGAGTGGTATACACAACAGGTTAAAATGAGAACGGGAGGACAGGATTATCTAATAAGAGGGAAGGATTTTTTTGAGTTGATTCAGGAGATTATTTGGGGCACCGATAAAGCCGATAAGATGTTTGGCTGCACACCGTGCGAGCAAACCTCTGAAACACAACCAACGGACGAAGTCCAGTGGTGTGACATGAGATTAAGTGGAGAGGACCAATCCGTAAACCGGCTTGCCCCGGGCAACGCCTCCCAAAAGGCCTCAAGGGGTGCTGAAGGCGAAGACGTCTCAGGGGTATCCTCGGATTCACACCCGGGAAGACAACAGACGGGTTCACATTTGCCAGGGAGGGACTCGGCACCGGTACCCAAGCAAGAGCAGGACCTAGAGGAGGGGGATGTGGGGCCTAAAGGGGGTGTCTCATCGACGCCTTCAGGAGGGATTGAAGAGACAACAGCGAACGGGGGCTTTATCTCAGAAGTCCTAGGAGGTGGGGCTTCCCTAGTGTTAGGACTGGGGGCGTCCTATGGTCTGTATAGAGTATTTCGTCGTAATAGAGTAGGGTCAGCCAGCGAGAGGAGGTCAGGTGTCTCAGGGACGTTGGGGTATGCAATGAGATAACATTAGAATCGGATGAGTATGGGGGTTTTGGGCTTAGAGTTCAACGTATAAGTTTAGGGTTTGGCGTTAGACGATCACGGTTCGTTTTAGGTTTCAGGGTTTTCGGGGTGCAATTTAGGTTGTAGGTTTAATGTTTGGGTTCACGGTTTACGAGTTAGAGTTGAGGGTTCAGGTTTAGGGTTCAAGATTGAGCGTTTAGATTTCAGGGGCAAGTTTCATGGTTTCACGCTTTTAGATTTAGGATTTAGTGTTTAGGGTTTACGCTTTAGGCTTTTCGCTTTAGGGTTTACGGTTTACGGTTTACGGTTTATGGTTTAAGGTTTAGGGTCTACGGTTTAGGGTTTATCGTTTAGGGCTGTGGGTTCTGGGATTACGTTTAGGGTTTAGGCTTCACATTTAGGATTCACCAGGAACATTTGGCATTCAGGGTTTCGGGTTCAGGGTTTAGTGGTTAGCTTTCAGGTTCGAGGTTTCCTTGTTTAGGGTTTAGGGTTCCTTTTTTAGGGTTTAGTGTTTATGTCTAGGCACTAGGGTTTAGCTTTCAGCGTTGATGTCCCAGGTTCAGGTTTTAGGGTTTAGGGGACAATTTCAGGGTTTATTTTTCAGGGATTAGCTTAAGGCTTTAGGGTTAGATCTAGCGTTTATTGTTCCGGGTTTATGGTTCATGGTTCAGGATTCTAGGTTTAGGCTTAGGTTCTCCGCTTAGGGTTTATGATTCAAAGTATATGGTTTAAGGTCTAGCTTTGAGGCTTCAGGGTTCAGCGATCACGGCTCAGTCTCTAGTCTTAACGGTCTTTCCCTTAGGCATTATATCTCTGCAGGTACATTCATGGTGACCGCCTCACTAAGCTTCTGTTTTGGAGTTGAATCATTACATTTTCCCCCGGGTTCTTATGCTCTCTTTTACGGAATTCTGCCCCTGTCCTTACTTTCTGTGGTTTCATTCTTCAGCTTCTAGCGCCTCTCGAGTGTATACCCTAGGGTCTATACCGGGGGTGTTTAGGGGTTCATCGTTAGGCTTCACTTATGCCGGTGTCCGATTCTGATTTAGAGTTTAGGACTTAGGTGATATATTTCTTTGCTTGCAGTTGGACTCTGCTGTTTAAGCTGCTGATGGCTTATTTTATGTTATGGGCATAGGTCCTTGGCATTTGTATTAGCCTTTTGGGTTTAGGGTTCAGGGCTCACATTTTAAGGTTTATGTTGAGGTTCTGGTATTCATTGTCCACCATTTGCCTTCTATTTTCCAACCTCTAGATGTCATGGTTCTAGGATGTATGGTGTAGTGCTCAGGGAGCACTGTTTTGGGTCCTATATTTAGGTATTACTCCTCAAGGTGTACCCTACAGGTGTCATGGCTTATCCCTCCGGCGTTACTACTATAGATCCTAGTGCTGAGGAGGCTGTTCCTGGACGTAACTTTTCTGTTAATGTGTATTTCTTACGGCTTATACCAGAATCCTTCTTGTATGTTAAGCTTCTTGATTTTGGGTTCAGTACTCCCTCTTTATCCTCAGCTGTTTGGGTTCACCTTTAGATGTGTAGGTTTTGCATTCTATGATTCATCCCCCTGTAGCTTGGCTCTTACGGACGAGATGCTCCCGGTTGACTCTTCGGCTTGATTTTGAGGATTTAGGAATTCCCCCCGGTTTCGTCTCTTGGGTGTAATTCCTTGGCCGTATGGCTTAGGCTTAGATTCCATATTGTATGACCTAAGGTCGAGGATTTAGCCTTAATGATTTAGATTTGGTTTCCAAGAATTGAAGTTTACGGTTCAGGGCTTCGGTTTCCTTATTTCAAGGGGTCACCTGTACTTTATACGCTGGGGGACTTCGGGTTATGGGAGGGGGGTTCTCTGTAGTTTGTATTGCTTATTTTTATAGCTCCCGAGCTGAGGTTTAGGTCTTAGGGGTTATTCCTAGCTTTAGGCCCCCGACTCTGCCCCTATTGTTCGTTGCTCCTGGATTATTCTGTATTGTTTATTGACTGCTTCTGAGTGTGCCTTTGTTCTACTCTAGCTGTTACGCTCAACTTATAATTCCTCTTGTGTTGTTGTCCCTGTTGCTGGGTTTAGGGCTTATAATTTCGAGACTTTCTTTCTCTATTACGACTCAATTTCTTAGGGGTCTGCGTCCAGGATTGACGCCTAAGAGGCACATTTCGGCTTCATGCTCATGGTTCAAGACTATCGCGTTAGGTTCAGAGTTTATTCTTTAGGAGTTGACTGCTCATGCTTGGGTGTCTATAGTTCCTGGTTATTGTCCTTGCAGGTACTGTTAACTTCTTAACTTTCATTTCTTATGCTGTATCTCTTAGCCCAGAATGATTAAGTTTCCGATTTTGGATTTAGTCCTTGGAGTCTAAGCCTTTCTCTTGCTGTGTTAATTCCTGGGCTTTAACCTTTATGGGGCGTCAGGTATGGCTTATGGATCCGTGATGATGAAATAAGTTCCATGCTACATGCACTGTGGGGCACATGCAGTGCTTAGGCGTAGAGAATGGAAATGTATATCGCAGAAGTAGGTTGTCCGTCCCTGCCCCTTTCCTTTATTATATGGTTTCTATCTCGTACTGCCTAAGCTGTGCTGTCGGCCTTGTGCCTGAGGCTCCTTGCTGTTTCCATTATTGCCTAGGCCTGTCGTTCCTCTGTTACGCTCCTTTTTGGTTTAGGTTCCTTTAATTTTGAGGGCTGCAAATTTCTGGAGTTGTGTTAAAGAGTACATTTCTCTCTATATGTTTTACCTGTACTCCTTGGGTCTTTGGCTTCAATTGTATGCAGTTACTTTGCTGGGGGTAAGCACCTCTCTCATCCGGGTTTTACTCAGGGCATTGCGCTGTCGATTTATGGTGCTTTGGTGTTGGGTGAAGTTTTATTTCTCACTCTGTACTCTTTAATGTCTAGGATGAATGCTTTATTTCTTATTCCTCTGGTTCCACTCCTGAGGGTAGTGGTCAGGCTTCACCTTCTATGTTTATGCCTGCTGGTCCCCGTGTATTGCCGGGGTGTTGTTTCTACTTCTTAGTGGATATTAGTATTGTTTGATAAGTTGTGTTAGGCTGGGAAGATTGGTTGATTAGGCGCCTTTTGTACTGTGATCAGCCTTAGGTTTCTAGGATTTAGGGTGTAGTGTTTCGGTTTTACGCTTTGGGCTCTAAGCTGTATATTTCATGGCTCAGCCTCCACGGTTTATGGGGGAGGCCTGTGGCTTAGCGTTTACTGGCACCCTCTATCCTTTATTCTTACGGTTAATTCTTTACATATGCCTCCTTATTCCTGCTGCTTGTTTTTATTTCTTATCTCCTTAGGCTTAGGATCCCCTGCCATATCTTGACGGTGTACGGGTCAGATTCCATGGTGGCCGATTCAGTTTTACCGTGTAGGACTGATCGGATACCCTTAGTGTCTATCTGGGCCTGATGAAGTGTATGGTGGTCCTTGCATGCCCTAGGTTTACGGTGTATACTGTTTGTGTACTGTTCAACGCTCAGGTGTATGTGCTATGGTTCATGCTGCAAAGTGTTTTGGTTTATTCGGTCCTATTATTCTTCAGGGTATCTCCCCGAAGTTTTTTGCGCTAGGCATCATGTTTAGTTTGTACTGGTATTAATTTGGGGCGTGATGTTGTATTGCTTCTTCTTTACTTGTTATGGTTTTGATATGTGCTGTATTAATTGGTTCTCAACGTCGAGTTCTTGTGTTGTATGATTTATTGTGCAAGCCCTATGGTTAAAGGCTTATCCTTCCTGTTTCTGGTTGTGTCATCAACCTCTAAAGTCTATTCTTTACGGTTAACCATTTAATGCTTTTTGCTCGGGATTTAGAGGTCTTACCTTAAGCAAGGGCTCACAATCATCATTGCCCACTCTGCGTCCCTAGGTGATGTTCGTTCCCCTTCGATTTACTTTATTATTTCCTTCTTCCTGTGGTAATCGTGCGCTGCTTGGCTTCCTTTAACGCGCCTCTTTTTATCTCCTCTCTGTGGTCTCTTCTTAGGTGTCTGGGAAGATATAATCAACCATATATTTGTAGATTCTTTATTACTCTGCCCATATTCAAGATATCTTAAGTGTCTTAATATAAATATACAGAACAATCAATGTTCAGACTCTGGCTGTTTCCTTCATTGAGATATATACAGAGGGACAACAGTCTTACTGATCTAGTACTACTTCCTCGGCTCCTTTATTTTGATCCCTTTCCCATAGGATATATTTCTAAAATCTTGGAGTTATACATGCACCGATGACGCGCCGAATTATAGAGCACATATTCATCTATATTAATGTTAATCTATACTGTTGTAAGATCTGTTGCCCATGAGTTGTCTCTCATATTCAAATGTGTATCTTCCTGTTTGTCTATGTCACTACTGAATTCCTCTTAATAATATGGATATTATGGGAGGGGTACACAACACGTTTGCTGCTTCAGGATTCTTTGACTGTTTTTATTGAAATGTGGCAACACAAGTTGAATGATTTGTATTTATCACCTTATTTCTTGCTTCTACAAGGAATTCCTACAATGGACTTTTGAGTACAGGCGATTATAGGACAATACCGCACAACTCTTTCATCCACTCTGAGAGGAAATATGCTGTCGGTTGGGAATTTCACTGGGGTGTTGGAGGGCTTGTGTGTTCATAGGAATTAGATGTATATGTGAAGTCCATTAAATTATCCCTCGTATTTATCTGAGGATAATAAGAGTCACAGTGACAGATATCATGCTTATTACTGCTATTCAGGCACAACTATCATATATTCATACTATGACTGTTCGTATCTTATGTTTTATCATGCAGAACAAAATCTATCACTCAGATATCACCGCTTTGAGATACAGAGAAAAGGATACGGATAAATAGTATAGATCATGTTACTTTTCTTCTACAGACAGACCTATTAAGCTTTGTCAGAATTGGAGAAGATTAATACTGCGGTGCTAATTTATCTGTTTCTTCATGTGCACAGACGTAAATAGCGTTCATTAGTTGGTGGCATTCCTATAGTTCATACGAAATTGCGAGATTTCTTACTTATACTTACAATATATGCTGATTATAATCTCATTGTGGACAATCAATCGTTTATATCGGAATTGTTAGATTACCGTTCTGTATTAATGTTGTGTGCAGTCTGAATAAACATGCTCTTTCTATAAAATTATATCTATGACTATGATATATTATACTGTATACTCGCATTGTGCAGACATTATTCGGTTGATCTCTTTGGTGTCAAATCGCAAAGCTATCAGTAATTTATTGCTACTACTTGGAACAGGAAAGCAGATAATGAGTGGCGAGATGGCTGTTACCATGTCTATTATTAAATTGCAAGAAAATGTCTTCCCAATCTTTGATAAGGATATCTTAAATGTTCTCTATTGGTTGTCAATTTGCGATCTTCACTTTGTATATATATTTGTATGCCTATGGAGGAAAGGTTCTATGAGAATTAGAAAGAAATTTAGAGGAAGAATCCACCCCCCCCTAAGAGAAGAAATTGCCGTCTCTCCTGTTCAGATAAGAATATAAGAGACAATCAGTGGGTTGAAGGTAATCTTGTGGTGTATGTTTGCTTTACTAAAATAGACTCCTCACTATAATGATAGTATATGAGCAGGCATAGCCCAATTTTGTATAATGTCTTCAGTACTTCTTAATTATGTTTTGTATAAACTATTATCCTAACATTACATAAAGGCAACTGTCGTTTATCTAGGAAGAATAGTGACATTGGTTTTAAATGTGATTATTAGGAATTAGGGAGGATATCGTAGGCCTTTGTTAATATATTTTATTTGAGCGCATTAATGTAATTATTAATGGAAGTATCTATATTTATTTATGAGGGATGTTTATGAATCAGTTCATTCATGCAGTTTTGTACTGACATTTTATGATGTATAAGAAGAGTTTTCATTATTTCCATTAAATATCTTCTAGAGAAGTATGAGGCTTCTTATCTAAACTCGGAACTGGCAAAGTCAATGTGCAGACTGCCCAGAGCCGCTATTCTACCTTAATGTAAAAAAGGATTCTCAAATGAGGACTAATGCCGTTGGCAGGGGTATACAGTAAAGTGCGAAATTCTGGTAGTGAATCGAAGATAGGTTTCACTCTAAGAAGTGGATCATATTAAAGGAGATATTCATAATGTGCTATTATGATCTTGCACGTACATACTGTATAAATATGCATCTGATTTAGGGAAGGCATCCCCTAAGTATTAATGAACACCATTATGGACGTTCATGTCTGTACTTAATAATTGTAATATGTAATAATACAATTTTAAGTTGTATGCGTCAGTACCACTGTTTCTATAGTTATATTGGAATCTCATTTTATGTCTTGTATTATCAGTATAGGAGAATGACTAATGTCTTTGGGACATATTTGAGGATTAATGAAGGAATTAGGCGTTAAGAAACACAAGATAAAGAATCTGTACTTTTTAATTCTGAGCGGGATATATCCTCAGAATGGCAACCCGTTCGACAGGATTTGGGAATTTCTCCCTAGCTTACCCTATAAGGAGTCCATCTGGATATTTTCTATGTTAATTGGACGAGACGCGAAGACAGAGTACCCTGTGGACCTGTAGCTTCTCCTGCTGAGTTCTGCTATAAAAATGTCCTTTCCAAGATAGATGCAAAATGATTGCAAAGGAATACTAACACATATTTAGGCCAGTTATTTGAAGTTATACAGTATATTCTGGTTCACTGAATGCATTGTAATTAGAGTTAGTTAGAATACGGTGTTGTTTCTTTAATAGTACAAGACTCCATGTGTGTAATTTAAGAGAGTAAAAGGATGCTCCTAAGTGTCATCAAATCGAGCGTCCCTATTCGTAGTTTTAACTGCCATAGAACGCGAACTGAGGAAGATATGGAAGGGTAGCACAAATGAGGAACAGGCCAATCGCTTCTTAGAGTGATCATTACATGTACATTTCGGTAGAAGTTAATAAATTTCATAAGGAGCCCCTTAAAAATCAGGAGGATATCTATCATTTCCCTGTTCCTTTCGACTTCCCGTGTTCATCTTTTTTTGATTCATTATTTTGCGTTTATTGTTGATTGTGAACTCCGTAAGGCATCTCTGGAAAGTATTCTTGCGCGGTATAAGAGTAGACACATGTGCAATGATGCCCCGTTAATAATGCATAACGAGAGGCCTTCGTGTACGAGGAAAAGCAAAGAATTGGGACAAGTTAAGTATAAAATATATCAGATGGTGTCATTGAACTGTATAGAAGGCATATATTATGAAATTTAATTCGGTTCAGCAAAGTACCTCCTCATTTGAAGCATATGAGTGCTTCGTAATTTATAGACGGATGTCATGAATAGCTGAAATATTATGAAGTAAGAGAAAATATGCTCCTGGCATGGTGTTCTGAACTATGTGAATCACACGAAATATACGCCTCTTATCTATATGATATTATATGTAGTACCACAATTCAAAGTAGTATGCGAGATGAATTCATTTTTCTATATAATTTTTGGGGGGTTATTCTAGGGAGCTGAAGCTAAGGGAGGATGAGGACGTAATTTTTATATTCCGTAAAACCTGTCAACATAAGGATAAGAGAAGCCGCAAAATTAATGAACTATACAAACAATTCATGTTGCAGAGAAGAAATGTTTCATCCATTGCAATTTTTTTACGAATTTTCACACAGCATCACGTAATGAAAGATCCGACAAGACAGAAAAAACAGAAACACTTTATAATGTTCCATAATCTGCTTACAGCAATGTATATGTCACGATCACTTTATCTACACCTAATACTAAAGTTCATCGGAAAAAGAGCATCACGGGAGAAAAATGCGTGGAAATTTAGTTTCTAGTGAATACTGGGTAGTATGCAAAACTCCCCCACTATGATGTTCGCAACTTCTTAAGGAGTTATTTCTTATTATTCTTCACTAATTCATTACGTAACTGAATCTCTCCTTGTGGACATTTTCAAGGGCGAAATGAAGAGTAATGAGTCCTATTATAGAGTCCTCCTCCTGCATGGGCGGCGGTAGCATTATCTGGTTTATCGTATAAATAGTCCTATGTAACCTGTATTATATTTGAATTTCCAGCTGATATTTTATGCTATATTGATGCAGAATGCAATTAGTTGTATGGTGCTTGGTCCCTACTACACTACTTGTGGTATGGTATAACGTGTAAGGTGTAGGATGTTAACGAACGTATATTTACCGACAATTCAATCTTAGCATAGTGAATGTGGATATAATATGTATCCACCACAATTTTTGAAAGCATAAAGGGTTCCAATTAGCTGGTGATAGTGTAAAAGGAATTATGGTTGGAGAAAGTTCTGTCTGATAATATACAAGGGGTGAGCATTTTTCTTTGTGATGCCATTCCTGTGTGCCTCTGGACTGGTACAAATACAAAGCGGCATCTTTTATGTCTTTCTTCTTCCCTATCCTTTCTCTTTTATACTCAGATGAGTTTCCGACGTAGTTTGCAAAAAGGAAGTGGACGGGGAAATATGAACAGGTCTAAATGTGTTTATACAGGCCATCTGTCAATGGGCGTATATGCATTCTGAACATTGAGGTAAACACTGACAAAGACACCATTGCAAATTCCTTAAGGGGAACATGCAAGTTCCTGTTAACATCATCTAATTCTATCATCCAGCATGGGTAACAAGAACCATGTGTCTTAAACAGTTGGACAATACGACTACGTTAAAACTAGACCAGGAATTGCATGATCTGATTGGGAAAGGATAATAGAATCGCCGTTTACACGTTAAATATTATGCTTCTTACCTAACACATCACGAACAATACTCCGTGCATCCTGAGGGGGTACATTCCCCTGATTGCCCCTTATGAACAGAATTAATTTTGAGATCAGAATTGTGGCGACGTACACCTATTCATTTATTTTAATAAAAGGAAGGTTTCAGAGAATAAAAAGCGCCAATATGCGTCGAGACATTGATATGATATCTGTTTCTTCCTGTTTTAGATAAATAATAAGTATTCATAATACTTGCTGTATGAGGGTGATGTTTATAATAAATCGTTCGAATGCTATACGCACGGCTTGGGGAACCTCTCATATCAATGAAAGGATTTTTAATTATTTATAGGAATCTAAACCAGGCGAGTCTTAATATGGCATGCATTGTTTATACGTGTATCTAATTTTAAGACATTAACACATATTTAAATATACACCAAGGATGAGGACTTCATATAATCCATTATGGATAGGACTACAGACAACAGAATAAAGAAAAAGAAAGAAGTAAAGAAAAATATCAACACATCAATTCCATGCAAGCTATAGCATTAGTGTAAATTTACATATTTAAAATATATTTCCTCATCGTATTCATGAAGAACATCGTTTCTGTTTGATGCCCGTTTATGTAGGGTCACAATTTATGCATAGAAAAAAAGAGAGGCACCTAAAGAAAATGCAAGTGTTGGGGTGGATCACATGCAAGGAAGAATTTTGTGCCCTATATCCCATGCAGACGCGTTTTGCTCGGAACGTGGATTTGTGCTTTATTTGACACTCAAGGAACACGCTTCTATAAGTAACACTTTATGTTTATTGAGATACATTACTTCTTTTGCGATCACGTTCGTCTGTGGCGCCAGCTTTATGAAGAACCTAAAGAATTAGTAAAAATGGAGGCGAATAATTATATGACAACAAACTTTAGTAATTTTTCCTTGATCCCTAGAATTGTACATATACCTATATATACGTATGTATACATATATATAGATCTGTGTGGTAATATTATGTTGATAAGTGGAATAACGCTAATATATTTCTTCGAAACAGTCGGGATATCAAACATGCCACACGTCAGTATACTGGGATGGGTATTGCACATGGTAATAATCCACATATTGGAATATAATGCTGATTTCGTACATATGGTGAGTTTCACGGGAGAATTCTTCTGAAAAGTGGGTGCGTATCTTTTTTGGTTCCTTTTTTTTTTTCTTTCTTTTCCCATACATTTTGCAATACTTGACATGTCCCTCATTGATGTGTACTGATTGTTGCGTGAGACTGTTCAAGCGAACTAAAAGCCGAGGTAACAGGGAATGTTTTTTCAAGATACAAAGTTGCCTACAATTGAACAAAATCTGTGAAAGATATTTCTGGTAAGTATTCAATTAATAATTAACTCAAGAAGTTTATAGTTATTTCTTTTGATAAAACAGCGCTCATTCATGTGAATATGATATTCTCTTAGAGGATATACTCTTTTGGATATTTAGTTCTAAGATCGGCTGAACACCTTATCATGCTTCTAATGGAACTGTTAAATGTCTCACTACATCAATTTAATATTAAATAAAGAAGAAACCCATTTCGAATAAGGAGATTGGCTAAATGGGAAAGAGTAGGCGGGTGAATAATAAGAATTAAGCGTTCTTCACCGTACAATAAGAGGTCGGAAGGACAAGATATTGCAATAATTATATTTAAGAATACCTTTTATCCTGTTACGCCAGGCGTTCACTACTAGAAGTTTGCTAACGCAGTCTGATTAATTTGGTCGAGAGCATTACCTATTATGGACAAAATTTAACAGGGAAGCAGAGGGGAGAATACCAGTATTACGTCTGTATGTGAAGCACCAGACCATACAGCGTAATCAAAGTATGTCAATCACAACAGAACCCGAATCTATAAACAGTGACAAGAATAATGATGCTGTGATTGACCCCAGATATAGATGAAACCCCAGGGAACAAACATATTGAAGGGATTTTGGGCGTGGTTATAATAAATTACAACCAGGACATCATAAAGATTAAGGGGAAATTCTAGTATTGTATCATCGATAGGAGCTGAGAATAACAGATATGTGTGCGTATAACCGAGTTTTCCATTCTGCATATCAGGAATTATAGTAAATTGAAGAAGGGACATACGGGATTCTTCATTTGTAGGTGTTAAGCGAATTTACAGTATAGGTATGAACTGCGGATGCATCAAATCCGAGAGGGAGAGGGAGCATATTGGCCGAAGAAATACAGGGAATTTCCATGCATCTATACATTGCTATCATTTATTGATAACAGCCTATGTGTTGTTGACCTCTTTACAGCATAACATGGAACATATATATACCCATGGATATACATACATGTATCTTCCTTCCCTTTTATATATGCGATTTGTTCATCTGCCAGAGAAATAAGAACAGTTAACATGATGGACTATGAGGATAATCAGGCGTCATACGGAGAAAGGGCTTCCTCAAGAACACAATCAGTGGGGGACAAAATATTATCGGTTATACACATCTTTAGTCAAGAAGAAGTGAGTCACAATTATATCCAAATTCAAATTAGAAAATTATTCATTTGGCATAAAAATGTACGCCTTAAGATTACATGGTTTTTCATGACGCTTCTTATCTATGCATAGATAAAAGGAGTAATATACTATTGAATTTGAGCTCCTATAATAAAAGGCTTAATTGGAGTTTCGACTTTAATTGCATGTTGCATACGATTGAGAATACTGTTATAGCGTTTAAAGGTGTTCATGCCATTATGTGGCTACTCCTATGAGTGTAATGCAATAGAGATATGGAGATCCAGTGAGTACAGCGTGAAATGGTGGGCTGTCGTGTTTATATGGCTTCTTTTATAGTTACCTTATAGTTGTGAATGCGTCTTTATGCCACATCCCTTTTGCGAGTGTGCTTTCTGATGTTTCCATATTTTCACCAGTATCCCCCCGCATGTTGCACTCTTCCTGTTTATGTTTTCTTCCCGTTTCTACATTCTTATAAGTATTTTAATTCATATCCCAGCTTCCTTGCCTATCAGTTCCCATGCCGCATAGTGCCTGCTGATGCGCCTTCGTGTCTATCATTCCCATGATTCTGTTTTATCATGTTTTTGCACTTTTATGAGAGTTGTCCTTCCTGGCGCCTCTTTCCTAAATATGCGTGTTCATGTGGCTTAATTTTGCGAAGGTGGTTTCATGTAGCGTAATTTGTCGAACGTGGTTTCACGTGGGGTATCTTCGCAAGTGTCGCCTTACGTGTGGTAATTTCGCGAACGTCGTTTCACGTGGCCTAATTTCGCGAATGTGGTTTCACGTGGGGTAATTTTGCCAACATAGTTTCATGTGGCCTAATCTTGCCAACGTAATTTTAGGTGGCGTAATTTTTCGCGGACGTGGCTTCATGTGGCTTCTTTCCCAAACTCCTTTCATGTGGATCAATTTTTTTGGGGGTCCCTTCGTGGGCTATACCGGTCGCACGCGCGCTGTGTTGTTTGGCTTTATTATATATATTTTTCTACTTAATTCTTTCATGAGGATACACCTTCTCTGCAGCATTTCTTTGACGAAAATTCCTTGGAGGGTTTTTTTATGATGACCTTTTTCGCAGCACCTCTATGAAGATACCACTTCCCCTGCCCTTCCTATGAATATGCCTTTATGTGCTGTATTTTTATCACGATTCTTTTTGTGTAGTTTTTTCCTCATGATGCATCTCTTTTCCTGCATTGTTATGATGCTCTCCCTCCGGGTCATTGCGCTGTTCTCGTGTCACGTCACTGTGATGCTTTTCCTTTGGGGTGCATTCCGTTAAGGATGCTTATATCTCGCATATCATTATAATAATGCTCCTTTGTTTCATATTCTGGCATAGCTACATCCTTGTTGTTGCGTCAATATCAAGATGTTCGGGTCTGTGTCATTTTTCTCAGGATGATATTTCCTGTTGAATTATTATTAAGTTCTCTTTTTTTATGTTGTGTCATTGTCAGGTATCTTCCTTCTGGGGCATCTTTCTTCCTATGATTTATTTTACCGCGTTGTACTTTTAATATATCCTTTCGTTCGCCATTTTTATAGAGACTGTTCTCTTTGTCGTGTCACTATTAAGATTCTTGTGTGTGCTGCATTTCCTCTCTGACGATAGTCCTGTCCTAGGGTGTTGTGATGAAGTTTCCCAGGCCATTTCATTATGAGAATTTTTGCTGGTGTAGCATTTTTACCAAGATTCTTCTTACCGCGTTATATGGATGATATCCTTCTGTTCCACTCTTTTATAAAAATGCCTTCTCTTTTTATCATGTTATTGCGATGGAATTTCCTCGCGACGCATTCTTCTTATGAAGATATTTCCGTTCCGCGGCATTCGTTATGATCCTATTTTCTGGTAGCAGTTTGAATATATTGTTTTGTGTCATTTCTTCTATATGGATGCTTCTTCCTCCCGCGGCATCGTGAAGCTGTTTCTTTGGGTGTCATGTTCTCTACGATGATGTACTTTTTTGCCGGCATTTTGAAGATTTCCTTTCGTGTGTGATTTCCTTTATGAAGATGCTCGTTTTCCGCGGCATGGTTAAGATGCTGTTGCGGTTTTTATTTTTTTTATGAAGATTCTTTTTTCTCCTGGTATCTCCCCGACGTTTCTCGGTTTCGTCTTTTTGAAGATCTTCTTTTGCATCGATTAGCGTCAAAATGTTTCTTCACGTTACATCATTGTGAAGAGGCCCCCCTGGTTTCAGTCTTCCGGATATGTTGTATTGTATGTCATTTTTTTTTATTAGAGATTTTTGTTCCTTAACATTCTGATGGACGTATTTTCCTTTTCTCTATGTGAAGCCATTATGAGGTCATTTCCTTCCTTTGGTTATTTATAAGGATGGCCACGTATGTGAAGTATAAATAGAATGACCATACTGATGTGGTAGCATTACTAAACAGGAATAATATACGCATGTTTGAAGGGGCACCTTTCTCCCTGGTGTATTATTCCTTTAAAAGTCATGATGTGCATGGAATACTATTATGTGAAAAATAGTCTTATGTGGGTAATACTGTTATTTGAGAAGCGCAGTTGGGTCAACGGTGAGGAATTTCCTGGAGTGTTATTGTAGGAAGCCTATTGAGGTGTCCGTACTCCTCATATGTGCAAAGTACTGACATGCTTATGGTTTTGTTACTTGAAAAACAGAAGGCTGCCAGGGGTACTCTTGTTTGCAGAATACTGGTGTGTGTTTATAAGCTTTTTACCGCGCCAGGATGCATGTGTGGTCCTGTTATTTGAAGTGTATGGATATTCTAGAATTCTTAATTAAACCGTACTAAGGTGTCTGGATTCTCAATAGTCCAGAATCCCGAGTTTCCCATGGTGTTCTTATAAGAACGCCCATGTAGCTCAGTTATCTGCATGACCTCCAGTGCAATCATACTAAGGTGTACCATTATGTGTTGTGAGTTATGGCATAATAAATATCATTATATTCAGAGTAGGATTTTATGGAAAAGTATGTGTATACGAACAATACGGTTATGTTCAAAGTATTGTTGTGTGGATAATACTTCTATTTAAATAGCGGAGTCTTCTGCTGATTATTCATGATTCGCAATAGCAATGTGAAGAGGGTACACACGCATCTATAGTACTGATATGTGGAGATAGCGGATGTGCTTGGTACACGGCTATCTGGATGGTGGAAAAGTCGAAACAGCACTATTAATTGATGTATTTGGGTGATAGGATATATGTGGCATAACCTTCTAACATGTGCGGAGAGCTATTGTATGAAGAGTGCACAATCTGGCATAATATTCTTATGTAAAGGATACTTTTGCTCCCAGTGTGTTAATGTGTTGAGTGCAGGGCTAATTGAAGGAAACTACTGTTATGTGAGGGGTGGTGTACCTCGATGAATAAGCCTATCCTTGGGTTATCATTATGTCAAGGGTCTTGATTTAAGTCTAATGACTTCATTAGAAAACGTGCGGGATTGCGAAGCTCCTATGGCCTATCTGTAATACTATTACTTAAAGAGTATTGCTACTCCGGGAGTATGATGATGTTAAGAGGAGTTTCTTGTCCTGAGTATTGATCTTCTAGGGGTGTTATTGTGCTATGGATACCATTCTATCTGCAATTATGTGCCTTCCTTATTAGGACTATATGTTTGGTACTATTCTTTGATAAGTACGCGTATACAATTGATACCGTCATGTTAACAGTACGATTGTTTGGATAATACCTTCATTTGAAGTGAACAGTTGAATGGGAAGTATCCATCAGTGGAGGTATCATTATGTGAAAAGTACATCAATATATGCCGTACTCATATCTTCGGAGTGTCCAAATGCGTCGTATACTACTATTCAGAGAATGACGGAATAACAACAGTATGGTTAATTAAAATATTCAGCGGCATAACATATATAAAATAGCCTTTTATCTTTTGCTAAGAGTTAAAGGATGGAGGGTATAGCAATTCCCGTAATAGTCTTATATGAGGGATACTATGCTGTGAACCACATGGACCTGTCCAGTGTTTCAACCTCTGAACAGCATTACAATTATGTACCAAGTGCTGTGCCTAGATGAGCCTGGCTGCCCCTGAGGTGCCATTATGTAAAGCGTCTGGATTTAAGTTTAATGGCCTGATAATATAAAGTAGCAGATTGTACAACCCCTAAGAATTGTTAGCCACACCATTATTTTGATCGTACTATAGTGTTAGGAGTACTATGATGTAAACCGTAGTCCTGTGTCTGAAATATCCATATTCTAGGAGGATCATTATTTGGAAAGCACTATTCCGTCGAGTGTATGAATATTGGAGCAGGATTCACGCGTGTACATTACGGATGTGTATGGATTCTGAATGGTGATGATTACAGAAGTTTTCGTAGTGCTGTTATATGAATGTACTAATGGTTGAGCTGTGGTAATATTTGTTGTGCATTGTTTTCTGAATAGAATACCTCCGTAGGTAGTAAGAATAATCTGGAGCAGTAAGTTGTGAGTATACTCATATGTGCGCAGTACTATCATTTAGGAAGTAGGCCTATGCACGAATTATAAGTGTTCCTGAGACACGGACATCTGAGGGGTTTGAACTCCGAGGCCCTGGATTTCCGTTTGTATTATACGAAAAACATTGCTGTCTGAGACTAGTAGCAATCGCTGAAGTATAATTATATTACGAACGGTGAAATGCGTAGAGATCCATGATTTTGGCATCACCGTCCTACCAAATGTACCGATGTCCCTAAATTACCCATATGTGATAATAATTTCTTAACTTTGAATGCTGATATTCTCACAGTACAATCCTGTAAATATTCCTACTGTGTGCGAAGTATTGATATGCCAG
>NW_008481901.1:25275-35542 GCF_000524495.1 Plasmodium inui San Antonio 1
TATTGATATTCCACGAGTGTTATTTAGAGAGCAATATTCCGTCAACTGTATGGATATGGCAGCAGAGCATTTGCGTGCACAATACGGATGTGTATGAATTTCCAATGGTGAAGATTGCCGAAGTCTCGTCCTGCATTCTTATATGAATGTACTAATACTTGAGCTGTGGTAATATCTGTTGTGCATTGATGTCTCAGTAGAATACCTCGGTTAGGAGTATGCATAATCTTCAATCGTATTTTGTGAGTACACTCATATGTGCATAGTACTGTTTTTTAAGAAGCACAATTTTGCGCATTTTATGGATCTCCCTCAGCAACAACTATATGAAGGGTCTGAGCTTCGGAGGCCACGATTTCGGTCTGTATTATACGAAAAACACTGCTGTCTCAGACTGGTAGGAATCCCTGAAGTATAATTATATTACGAACGGTGAAATGCGTAGAAATCCATGATTCTGGCAGCACCGTCCTAGTAAGTGTACCGATTTCTCTAAATTACCCATGTGTGATAATAACTTCTTAACTTTGAATGCTGATATTCTCACAGTAGTATCCTGTAAATATTTCTACTGTGTGCGAAGTATTGATATGCCAGGAATGACATTCTTGGGATGAATACTAATGTGGCCGCTTTACTATGATTTAAATAGTATTGAAATACAGCGGATATCATTATTTCAACCGTGTATGTGTGTCTCAAGAATAGTATTATATGAATGACACCAAGGGATGAAGTTGACAAATATACGTGCTGTAGTCTTATATAAAAGGCACAACTGTATGAGATGGTGAAACATGCAGCAAATGTCCATGGTTGTGAAGTAAAAGTCTGTGCGGGCACTATTATTATATGGGCGTCGAGGGATTATACAAGTATTGTACGAACGACTAAATCGTTTAAACCTTGGAAACCGCTTGGATGAGACATATATAAGGAGCACTTCTACGTAAGGGGTATGGATATCCTCCAGTGTCACTGTATATGAGACCTACCAAAGAGTTCGTAATATTTACATGTGGAGAATTGTAACACCGTTATTCTCTTGGTATTTGAAAACAGCAGCTGCACTTGGGGTACCATTATTTGTACAATACTGGTGTGGATTTTCCTTGGTAGTGATGGGCGCGGATATACGTGTACTACCATTATGTGACGAGTATAGTGGTGCATGTACTAGTGTATGTGAAGGATTCAGGGTTTATGCTTTCATTACATGGACGGCCCTATTCTGTGAAGTCCATGGATATTCCAGTATAACTATTGTTTAGGGAGTACAATTGTCTCTACTTTCTCAATGGTGAAGAGTGCGGAAGTCCCCATAGTACTGTTCTATGAAAGTATTAGTAGTCAAGCTATATGGATCATCTGGGGTGCTACGATACTGACGGAACCATGATGTGTGGAGTTTCCTGCCTTCATGAGTAACATAACCCTTGGAGTACGATTTTTTGGGAGAGTACTGGTGTAAAAGGAGTATCGTTGCATTTACACCCCTGTCGTGTGGATAATGCTTCCATTTGAACAGGATCTTTGCTGAAGGAGTATTCATGACTTGGAGTACTGTTATGGGGACACTACAGAAGTATGTATAGTACTCATATCTAAAGATGCCTGATATGGCTAGTACCACGACATTTGATGAGTGGCAAAGTTAATCTCGTATTATTAAATAAAGTAAGGGGGGATGTAGAATTCATGACTTAGCTTTGTGCCGTATGAGGAAGGCCAACCGTTACGCAACGTGTCGAAGTTGCCATAGTACCTCCGTATGGAGGGTGCAGTTGTGTGGGACACATGAGTGTGTTAATTGCACGATTACTTGAAAAACACTGATGTTATGTACAGAATAGTTTGTCCTGATGAGTACGAATGTCCTTGGAATAACATTATTTGAAGGGTCGTCATGTTGGTTTAATGGCTGGATGATATGACTTGGCCGATTTTGCAGATCCACCAGGTGGCCTCGAATCATATTATTTAAACAGTAGAGCTATGCCAGAGCCACTATAATGTTAACCGTATTATAGTGTCAAGAATACTGATTTCCGAGGGCTGTCATTATTCGTAGGGTAATATTCTATGAAGTGCATGGATATTCTACAAGGGCAGATAAGAAGGAAGTATACATGTGTCCCCATTTCCCATGTTGACGAATGCGGAAATTCTCGTAGTACTGTTATATCAATGTATTAATGGGTGATCTATACTGATATCTGCAAAGTACTGTTCATTTAGGGGCATAATTGTATAAAACATACGGATGATCTGCGGCGCAGTCTTGTGAGTGTACTCATATCTCCCTAATATGATGTCTTGGAGTGCACAATTGTAGTGGGATTCTGGATACCCCCCATGAACAATTATTAAAGGAGGTGGAATATCATAGCCTACTGTTTAGGCTTCTATTATAGGGAAAGCACCATATTCCGGAATTAATAGCACTCCCTGGAGTGTTATTATATTAACAGCCGTATAATGTGTGGAACTGCATGATTGGGGGAGTAGCGCTCGAGCAATTGTACACATGTGTGTGAAGGAGTATTGTCTAAGAATTACTTATTCGCTCCCACTGGTAACATTCCCAAAGTACTATTATGTGAACAATGCGAATGTTTGCGGAGTATTGATTTATTAGGGATAACGTTGCGAGGTGAATACTACTGTACCGGGAGTACTATGATTTAAAGTGTATGGACCTGCATGCCATATCGTTATCTTTATCCGTCGTCCCTGGCAAGGATGGTAATGTATAAATGACACCATTGTAAGAGGTAGACGAATATACTGGGTGTATTATTATAGGAAAGGTATGATGATATAGACAGTACACATGTGTCTAAAGTGTCAATCCTGGTAAAGGGTACAGCCGTATCAGGAATATTATTGTATAGATTTACCGGTTATGCTGTTATTGTAAGGAAGGGAAAATATTTTACAACTAAGACAGAGCTTGTGGCACATTCATTTGAAAGAGATTATTGTCGCAGCACTCAGATGATATGTACAGGGCAGGGAAAATGAGAAGTGGCATTCTGTGGAGTGAAATGATATGAAAAATACAGTATTGTATGAGGGATACCGATATTCTCAAGAACCGTCCTTTGAAAGATAAGAATACTCCTACAATATGCCCATCGAAAATGCAAAAGTGTTTGAATTGCGGGCTATGTCTTCAAAGTTTCGGTTCCTATTCTTTGGGCGACAGCAGTCATTGATGAGTATAGATCTCTATGAAATAGTATTATGTGAAGAATTGAGTGCTACATTCTAAAGAAAAAAGCAAGCCATTAATTACGCGCAGGTGCAAGCGCTGTAGATGTGTCGAATGTATTATTGCCGGAGTAATACAATAGAGGCAGAAATACTTGCATATGGACAATCCAAGGATTCTATCGGAAATGTTGTTTGTAATGTACAGTGTCGCAGGAATGCTTTTATGTAAACGCCTCATAACATAGCGTTCTAGATACGACTAATTGGAGAACGTGACTAATTGAGGAATAATGATTTATGTGTAGTATTATTTAAAAAATATCGCTCCCCCCAGGACTACGGGCCTGTGGAAGGTACGCTTAGCATACAGCCCTATTATATGAACCACGCGTCTATACCTCCAGTATTATTTTGTGTACTGTATACATGTCTCCTAAATATTATTCTGCACCAGGTCCATATTTTACAGTTTTTTTATTTGGAGACTATTATTGGCAGAAGATAACACATCTCGATGGGGAACCATGATATCAGGAACATAATCGTGCGGGTTCTATGACTATGACTGGAATACGTTTATATGGAAAAGTTAGGCCAACGGGTGCTATTATTTGAAGAATAGAATGAGGCCGGGGATATAAACTTCCTTGGAAGACTAATAAATAAGGAGTACATTTTTCGCGACCATGATTAAGTATGTGAGAAGGAGACATTTCTCTAGAGTATCACTGAATAAACAGTAGGAGAATCCGAAGAATCGCTATTGTGGAGTCGTCAAGATTTAAAGCAGGAAGCACCATAATTTAAAAAGAGATATTTAGTAGAAGATAATAGAGTTGATGCAGCCGTATTCTTGGAGGCGTTCCAATCACAAAGCGTTACACATATATAGAACATGCGAGATGCCTCCGGTATATTTGTATTAACTCTAAGAATCGTCCTTACAACAAGTGTTTAGAGGATAAGCTTCTGTCAAGGGTAATATTCTATGTAGAACAGTGCTGTCTGAGGAGGAAAATTGTTTAAGATAATACAAAGGTTTAGAGACTCGAATTTCATGAGGAGGACGGCAGTTGTAAAGATCATACTATTTCAGCAATACACTGGCTTGTAAAATAATTCCCTTCCAAGAAAACCCATATACCAATCCTAAGGCTATTCATGCTGTATAAGAAACTGAGAGATACTATCACTAAGAGGGGTTTCAACATACCGAGGGTGCTTATATATAGGAAGAACTTTTTATAGTCCAAGTAACACTGTAAGTACAGTAATACGTCGTGAACTGTGATTATTCCCTCTCAATATTATTGTAATATAGATTCAATAATTATCCGAGTACTATTAAGAAACAATGATTACGGAACATTCGCACACCTGCCTTAATCTGTAGTATTTTCCTCTTAACAAGACTCGAAATCGATGCGGTACTATTAAAATATAACAATTATGTAAAATGAAAGATTAAACTTCTTATACTCTAGAGAGGAATAGGCAAATTATAAAAGGAATACTAATATATAGAACCAGCTGTTTCTCGTGGAGAGTTAGGAAGAATAATAATATGAAGCACACCAAGGGGATAAAATGAGCATAAGAGTAAGAATAGACATAAGATGTTGAACAATCATTAACCTAGAATGGGGGAGAGCAAGCATATAGTAGCGGATCATTATAATAGAATGTATATACAAGTACAACTGACATATTTGAGAAAAATATCTACTTCAGAGAACGGAGGGAGATATCTCTAGGACCATATAATACACCACGAGCCAGTGAACATATCAACATAACGGTCAAAGTGGAAATGTCTAAAGGGGAAGGTACATAATTCATAGATACAGAAGAGATAACACGAGAACAGAGGAAACAGTAGAAGATGCTCAGGGGATGAAGATTAGACAAGACACTCAAAGAATAGAACCAAGAAAAACAGTAGGGGTGACAAATAAGGAATAATGTGAGCAGCAGATCTTTCCCTCTGACAAAATAGATATATGAAATCGAGGGTTTCATGTTTTCTAACATATAAACAAAGGAATAAGGACAGACAATATCTTGAATCTGTGCTGAGTTCATGGAGTATAATAGGTCGTACAATAATTTCATTTTTGTCTGTATCTAAGACTATAGATAATGATATAAGCGGCGTCTCTTTATTCACAACAGGAGCATGTAGCATGTTAAATGGAATTCATAACCCCTTTTATGCATAGGAGTGTATGAGCCTATAAAATGAGTACATCCCCCTATTGACATAAAGACATGTCCTATAAAGGAGTTCTACACCACCATAGAGTTATGAGGTTCTTCTGAGAAATGAGAAGAAGTGAATAGATACATGATCATTTTGGCCGTGATATGGTTTTTATATGAGTTTTAAGTGTAATGCTATATGGGAATATAAGCGATAATAGAAAAGTTCTCTCCCTTAATAATGAGTCAAATAGTTTTATAAACATATTGTGTGTTATTCCACGTGATTAATTAACCCAAATTTTCGAAAGTATTGGTGAGCTGCTGTGGGTATTGTCTGAATAAACAGGGGACTATCTATGTTTCGATACATTATCATAATATACATTTACCCACAACGTGGCAAAGGAATAACTGTATAAGTAGCTGGGTACAGAATGTTGTGGCTTATAGGAGATTTTCTTTGCTATATGAAATATCATGAGGGATGATATAAAAAGAGCTATCGTGACCTGCTAAGCAGTAAATAAGCAAGAGCATATAAGATAGCGGTGAAAAATCATATGATGGTTAGGAATTTATTGATAGAACAAAGTGTACATTATAAGAAAAACCGAGGGACAACACAAGAGAACAAAGGAAAGGAAGGAGACGAGAAAGAAAATATGAGATTTCCGCCATAAAGGAATAGATTAAGCAATACGCGTCCCTAAATAAAAGAAGATAGTGTCAAAAAGGGGAAGAGGCAAGCGAAGAACGCAAGGAACACCGGCAAGGAAAACGAAGGAAACCCCAAAGGGGAAAGTATAGGAGCAGAAGCAGGTTGAATAAGGAATATGAGCAAATGAAAAGTATAAAGATCAACATCATGGGAGAATATTCAGGAGAGTCAATATACAGTAATTACTAAGCAGGAAACAGACAGGAACCAGGACAACAAAGAAGGAAAGGGAAAAAGCACAGTAGGAAAATAAGAGAAGCGATAAGAAAAAAATTTTCCCCAAACTATGCCTCTATAGCAGGGGACCCAATGAAAAATAGACGCAAATATATTATGACGTACGACGACACTAGGCAGCGGGGGATAATGAACTGAACAAGGACAAAGACAGAACCACTGGAGAAGAGAGAAATACTCCAACAGATATAAAACTGGGACAGAGTGGAAAACAAGTTGAGTCCAACCATCTGGGAGCAGGGGCGGAAGATAGAATAGTTAGGATTATATATTATGAAAAAATGAGAACCCAACGAGCCGTCCTCAAAGGATAAAGGTAGGGAGGCACTAGGAATAATGAATCTATATCTGAAAAACTGAATTGAGAAACCGAAAAACGGGAAACAAGTGCTATGAGTAAGAATAAGTATATATAGCAGGGAGGAGTAACCGCGGCCAGCTAAGAAGTATATAGAGTACCTCTAGGGTATACAATTAAGAAGGGGAAATAACTGCAGGAAGGAGCAGGCATATTAGGAGGCCAAGGAGGAGAGGAGAAATAACTGGCCCTTATAGAGTGATATCAAAATATCTTTAAATACGGAACCAGTAGTGGATAAGACAACTGGGGGAATTCATGATAATAAGAATAAAAACTCCAAACTTATGCACTCAAATAACTGATTCAAACAAAAACCACAAAAGAACAAGGGATACATACCGGCTTTGGGAGCCAGATATCCCCTAAAAGTAGCTAAGTACACAAAAAAGAGCTCAACCAGAAGGCGCCACTGAAAAAAGAATCCTACCCAACAAGTTACGTACTAAAAGTATTCATCAGAGAAATTAGACCGTAAACCCCTAGGAGGAAAAGCAACCAGGAGTCTAGATCACTGTGAGCAAAAGAAAAAATTGCACTGGAAGGCTCAGGAGGCAAACAATTATGAGAACTAGTCAATAATGGCTTAAAAGACAAGAAGCGGAAGATAACAGTGAGGGAGAAAATAAAGTTGAAGAGAGACACCCAGTCATTTGAGAGGATGGAGTAAGGGAAAAGAATAGATTACTCCCAGAAAGGGGAAGATGGCAACGTCTATGTCGAAGCATAGGCCAAGTGAAGAAGGGGCAGCCCGAACAACTTAATGACAGGGCACACATATGGGGGAGCAAATTAAAGGGTAACGAGGGTTAAGAAAATTTTTGCATGAAGACAAAATCAGAGTCTTAAGTCGATGTGAAGAAGTACCCAATAGAACATAAAGAACAAGAAACACAGGGATGTGGGAGGAACTGGCCGAACAAGGGTAGAGAATAGATACCAAGCCCAAGTCTAAGGATTCGTTACAAGGGACGAGCCTAATGAACCGAGTGTAAGAGACGGACAACTGGAGTAGACCACGGAGATTCTACAGGAAGATCCCAAAAGATCCCCAAAGGAACACTCCACCAGGAGACAGGGAGTGGATAATATAACGAGGATCGTAGTAGAAGAACAGAGACTAAGGGAACAAACATAGAATTCGGGGGAAAAATAGTAGAGTAATCGGGAATAGGGGAGAGTGACCCCAGAGGAAAAACCAAGGGCGCCTGGCCCCCTCAATAGGAGAAATAAAAGACTAGGCAGGATAGGATGAACCATTTCTTAATCAGAAAGGGGCGGCAAAGGATTCACAGCCGAGTAACAGCTAAGGCTCAGGTTTAGAGAGAAATAATGAGTGGAGCGACCCTAGGCTCTGATGACGAAAACCCCCAAAAAAAGAAGGAAACAGAGAGAAAGGAGAAACACCAAAGGTACAACTGGCGAAGGAATAACCCTATGACCGAGAAGTTTCTGAGAGGCAATTAAAGCCAGTAGCATGAGTTACGTTGGAATATATGCGAGGATTACCCCGTCCGCAAAGCTATATGAAGAGAAGAAGAAAGCCTCCTGACTAGAAGCAAGCCACGGAGAGGAAGAAGAATGGCTCAAAGATAATGGATCGGATGAACATCACCGAGGAGCGGCTTTGTTAGATGTGATATATACAGCCACACCTACAAAACAAAGGAAGCAAAAGACAAAGGGGGCGCCCAAGTCTGAGAGTAAGAGGAACAGGAACTTCCCAACAGTAGAGCAGAGTCAACTCACAGAAGGGATCAAAATATCCCAAAAAATTGAGGGAGTGTATCTGAAACTCCCTCTCCTTCTTTGGAGGAAAAAACCTCACAATTCCCTAAAGAATGACAAAGAAACTATAATCGAGCACCGAAGAAATTAACGAATCCCTTTCTTTCCAAAACTACATCGAAAATAGGCGATATCTCTAACCGTGACAAGCAAACACCAAAAGTCGGAGCAGATAAATAAGGAGTTAAGGAAGAGGAAGTCCAAGAAAGCTCCCTAACTCAAACTTCTGACAAGGGAAGGTCCCACAGATATACTATAAGAAATAAAGAAGAGATAAGAGCCACCGTCCAACAGCTGACATTTGGTCCAAGGGGAGAGAAGATGGATAAACAGAAATAGAGGATCTCAATGATGACAGACTCTTATGACCCAGAAGCAAGTTTTAATAAGTATAAAATATGTATTCAAGAAAACCGCAGTATGAATCAGGAGGGTTCCAAAAGTAGCTGATCGGAAGAGTTTAGATAATTTAACAGGAAAGGGCCAGACAGTAAAAGGAAGTCAGAGACGCAAACCCCCGCAAGCAAAATAAGATGACCTTATAGAGTAGGTTCCAGAGGCTAGGAGTGATAAGGGGATAAAGGAACAGAAACGACGAAACAGGAAATTATTACTAAATCCCAATCTTCTGGGATTACTGTCAGCTACCGAACTGATAGTATATCTAACATGAGCAAGAGGGCTAGTTAAAAACAAAAAAAGGCAAGGCCTATTATGTAGAGGAAAACGGCAAGGGTGTACCCCAAGTATTACTGACTCTTTGCAGTATGGAACAGCTAGGCAGAACAAATCAGCGGCGTATTCCCAATATTCCGCGTCCTAAGTGGAAATCCAGAATCAAATAAGAAATAGGCGAGGTTCCTAAAAGGCCAAATATCAGGAGAGCCTCTGAATCAGCTGTAGGAACACGCCAGCCTGACTAAAACAAGATTCATGGACAAAAACTCTCCAAAGGCTCTAAACCAGACAGCAGTAGGAATGGCAAAAAGTGTAAATCCCACTGATTTTATAACACCGAAACTATTGCGACCATATCTAAGAAAGCGAAGCAGCACTAGTAATTGAGGACAAGTCGAGGAGGAGGAATATCAGGACAGAATATTATTCCAACACCAAGGAATCATATAATAGATCTACCAAGGAAATCATAGTCCTAGATAATTATCTCGAACTCTTCATTCCAACTGTGTGTCGTCATAGCGTATTTCCCTGAGGTGAGATCCAAGTCCAAAACAAGAGGGCCCCATCCACCTGGCCCCAGGAGCCCACACGTATAAGATAATGATTAGATGAACCAGTGAGTCTCAGTATATAGAAAGGAATTATCTCACAGAGAGCCACTGATATATACTAAGAAATTGGCAAAAAAAGAAGAGTTAGAAATTAACAACCCTCAGAAGTACATGGATTAACTTTAGGCATCACAACAACCTTTAGAAGAAAGTCTCTTTCCGACTGAGGCGACATGAGGTCAAATCTCAACAAAATAAAAATTAGTAAAGAATTTGATGACAAATCAGAAATCAACTATATACCTCCAAACCCGAAGGAAAAAACAGGAAAACGTATACCAAAGGCCTAATCTATAACAAAGATCCCAGATCTAAGGTAAACCGTAGATTAAACGAAGATTTATCCGAATGAATCTCAACTTTTCTCTATAAAACAACAACTCAGAAGCATACACTACGCTGACACAAGAATAAACCTTCAGACGGTCTCACCCCAGGAAGCGAAAACCCCAGGCG
>NW_008481902.1:0-14342 GCF_000524495.1 Plasmodium inui San Antonio 1
CTAATAATCACATTTAAGCCGGAGGCCACTGTTCTTCATACATAAACAACAGTTGCCCTTATATAATGTTACGGATAATAGTTTAAAAACAAAATAATTAACAATTACTGGAGAAATTATACAAAATTGGCCTATGCCTATTCATATACTATCATTATAGTGAGGAGTTCATTTTAGTAAAACGAACATACACCATAAAAGTCTTTCAACCCACTGATCGTTACTTATATTCTTATCAAAACAAGGCAACCGCACATTTATTCACTTATGGGTGTGTTCATTTTTCGTCTAAATTTTATTCTAATTCTCATAGAAGCATTCCTATCTGCGCATACAGATAGCTATACCAAGTACGTATGGCAAATTAACAACCAATAAAAAACATTTAAGATATTCTTATAAGAAATTGGGAAGACATTTTCTTGCAAGTTAATAATAAACATGCTAAAAGCCATCTCGAGACTAATTATCTGGTTTCTTGTTCCGAGTAGTAGCGATAAGTTACTGATAGCTTTGTGATTTAACACCTAAAGAATCAGTCGAATAATGTCTCCACAATGCGGGTATACAGTATGATATATCATAGTGATAGATATAATTTTATAGAAAGAGCATGTTTATTCAGACTGCACACAACATTAATACAGGACGGTAATCTAACAATTCCGATATAAACGATTGATTATCCACAATGACATTATAATCAGCATATATTGTAAGTATAAGTAAGGAATCTCGCAATTTCGTATGAACTATGGGGATGCCGCGAATTAATGAGCGCTATTTAGATCTGGGTACCTGAGGAGAAAGATAAATTAACATCGCAATATTAATCTTCTCCCATTCTGACAAGGCTTCATAGCTCTGTCTCAAAAAAAAAAGTAACAGGATCTATACTATTTATCCGCTTCGTTCCGTCTGTATTTCAAGGTGGTGTTATCAGAGCGATCGACTTTGTTCTGCATGATAAAACATAAAATACGAACAGTCATAGTATGAATATATCACAGTCGTGCATGAATAGCAGTAATAAGCATGATATATGTCACTGGGATTGTTATTCTCCTCAAATAAATACAAGGAATAATTTAATGGACGTCACATATAAATATATTCTTTATGAGCTCACAAGCCTTCCAACATACCAGTGGAATTCCCAACCGACAGCATATTTCCTCTAAGAGTGGATGAAAGAGTTGTGAAGTATTATCCTATCATCGCCTGTACTCAAAAGTCCATTGTAAGAAATCCTTGTAGAAGCAAGAAATCAAGTGATAAATACAGATCATTCAAGTTGTGTTGCCACATTTCAATAAAAACATTCAAAGAATCGTGAAGCAGCAACCGTGTTGTGTACCCCTCCCATGATATCCATATCCTTAAGAGAAATTCACTAGTGACATAGACGAACAGGAGGATAAACATTTGAATATGAGGGACAACTCAAGGACAACAGATCTTACAACAGTATAGATTAACATTAATATAGATGAATATATGCTCTATAATTTGGCACGTCATCACCGCATGTATAACTCCACGATTTTACAAATCTATCCTATGGGAAGAGGATGAGAATAAAACAGCCAGGAAAATAGCACTAAGTCAGTAAGACTGTTGCCCCTGTGTATATATCTCAGTACAGGAAGCGGGAAAAATCTAAACATTGATTGTTCAGTATCTTTATATTAAGACACTTAAGATATATTGAATATGAGCAGAATAATAAGGAATCTACGAATATATCTCTTATTCTATCTTCCCGGACAACTAAGAGAGAACTATAGTGAGAAGGTAGGACAAGGCAGCGTAGAAAGTGACAAAGAGGGGACAATTACCCCAGAAGGAAGGAGATAATAAAGTAAATCGAGGAGCAGCGAAAACCAGCTGGAGACGAAGAATGGGGAATAATGCTTGTGAGGGGCTGAATAAAATCCAAAATGTAAATTGGAAGGGGATAGCATTAGATGGTAAACCGTGAGGAATCGACTTTAAAGGTTGATAACACAACCAAAAATAGAGAGGATAAAAATTTAAGCATAAAGCCTGCAGAATAAATAATACAACACAAGCACACCACGGTGAAAAATAAGTAATGCAGAACCCATCGTAACCCTGAGAAGTAAAGGGGAAACAATACAAAATGACGCCCCAAATTAATACCTGTAGAAAATAAACATGATGCCTAAGAAAAAGCCGTTCGGGGAAATACACTGAAGAATAATACAGCAAGATACACAGAAGCAACTTGTAGCATGAGCCATAGCAAATACTCCCTGAACAGTGCCCATTACAAACACGTTATACCCCGTGAATCTAGAGCATGCGTACACCTCTCAACACTTGTTCGGACAAGAATACACCCTAAAGGTATCCGATCCCTCGTACGAAGTACGACTGAATCCGCAACCATGGACTCTGAATCCTAAACCGTCAGGATAAGGCAGAGAATCCAGAAGCTAACGCGATAAAAAATAATAGAAAACAGCTGAAATAA
The DNA here is from genome assembly GCF_000524495.1 of Plasmodium inui San Antonio 1. Classification (NCBI taxonomy): domain Eukaryota; phylum Apicomplexa; class Aconoidasida; order Haemosporida; family Plasmodiidae; genus Plasmodium; species Plasmodium inui. The sequence goes on from NW_008481902.1 coordinate 2,498, forward strand.
GAAGGCATATGTAAAAAATTGAGCGTAGGTAGAAACCCTAGGGACTGCCAATAAAGGATGAACCACAGTCCTCAGCGATACACCGTAGAGGCTGAGGCATCGAATATACAGCTTAGAGCCCAAAACATAAAACCGAGACCCAACACCCTAAATTCTGACCACCTAAGCATGATAATAATAAAGAAGACGCCTAAGCAATGAATCATACCCGCCTGAAAGAAGTTATCGGACAATACTAATAGGTATTAAGAGGTAAGAAAAAACCACCAGCACAACGCCAACACGTGGATGCGTAAACTTAAATAATGAAGCCTGACCATAACACTCGATGCTGGAACCAGAAGGATAAAGAGTAAAGCCTTAATCTTGAACCTTAAGGAGTACAAAGTGAACAAGAAAACCTGACAGAACCCTACCCCAGCATAACCCAACAGGAGGATACCATAGAAAGGACCCGGATGGAGGAGGTGCTTACACCCTGGAACGGAACAGCGTACACTACCAGTCTAACAGCCAAGGAACACGGCTAACACCTATAGAGAAAAATGTACTCTTTAACGGAACTCCATAGAATTGCAGCCCTCAAAATTACAGGAGCCTAAGCGGAAGAGGAGCGTAACAAGGGGAGAGAAGGGCTAATCGATGGTGGCAGAAAGATAAAGCATCAAACAGGAGGCCAGGGGAACAGGTTAAGCAGTAGGACCTAGGAACCATATAATAAGACAAGGGAACAGCAACTCACAGACTACTTCTGCGATATACCTTTTCAACCTCTACGCATAAACGTTACCTGTCCCCCAAAGTGCATGTAACATGCAACGTCAGAATAACTGAGCAATAAGCCATACCTGAGGGCCAATAGAGGTTAAAGGCAAAGGAATTAACAGAGGAACAACAGGACTCACACTCCGAGGGCTGAATCCAAAATCAGAAACTTAATCATTCTGGGCTAAAAAGTAGAGGCTAAGGAATGATACCTAGCAAGTTAACAGTAGCTACAGGGGCAATAAAAAGGAGCTATAAATACCCGAGCATGAGCACTTAACTCCTAAGAAATAAACTCTGAACTTAACGCCATAGTTTTGCACCATGGACATGGTGTCTAAATGTGCACCTTAAGCATCGAACCTGGACGCGGACCCCTAAAAAGTTGAGTCCTAACCGAAAAGGGAAAGCCTCCAAATTATAAACCTTAAAGGGAAGAAAATGGACAACAAAAGAGGGGAAGTTATAGGTTGAGCGTAACAAGTAAAGGACAAAAACCCAACCCTCAAAAGCCAAAAGGGAACAATAAAGAAGAATCCGGAAGCACCCGGCAAGGACGAAGAAGTCGGGGACATAAAGCTGGGGATACCCCCTGAAACCTAAAGCTAGACTCAAGAGCTATAAACGGGAGCCATACGGAGTAAAGGGAGAACACCCCCCTAGCCCTGATTCCCACAACCTATAGAATACAGGTATTTCCATAAACCCAGGAACCCGGAGGCCTAAACATTAATCTTCCATGCTTGGAAGGGAAAACTAAATCGACAGAACCAATTCCTCGAAATTAACTCCTACTCTATGAAATCTAGGGCTAAGACAGAAGCCCACCAAATTAGACCCAAACCATGACACCGGGAAGAAAATATGACTCCTCAACATGAACCCAACAGGTCAGCAAAAAGCATGTCGTCCCTAAAAGCCAAGTTACAGAGGGATGCATACTAAGATGCACTAACTACACCTGAAAACAATGAACACAAACAACTAGCATTAAAGAGACCCCACTAAACCCAGAATCAGGGGGCATAACATCCTGGCATGTTACCGCTATTCCAAACAAGTGATACACTTTTGTAGTAACACTATGTGGAAATGTAAGCAACTAACAGATAGGACCTGTAGTAGTAGCCTTTGAAGAATACACAATGCCCCCTCTGGAAAACACCTTAAGGGGTAACACCTAAATATTGAATCGCAAAGGATACCCCTTAACCACCCTACTCCGTAACTCCAGCGACTATAGGATATGCAACCCCAAAAAGACAAGGGAACAGCCTGCCTGCTAAACGCAACCCTCAAAACGTGAGCGTTAAAGGATAAATCCAAGACCCTAACCCTAGTAGTCTAATACCATTGCACGATCCCTATCCTCGCAAGCTGAACCAACCAGAACACCCCTTAGATTTCAGGGTAACTGGGCGAGGGAAAAAATATATCATCTAAGTCGTAGAATCTGAATCACATCAAAAACTCCACCAGAGCGGCAACGAACCAACACCCCCCGAAGTACCTGACAGGGGAAGCGTAGGGCATTCGCTCCAGAAGTTCTAAGAGGTCAATAAAGGAACGAGGAATCTCTAGAACAGAGCGAAGCTGTCACGACCGGAGGCGAAGATGCAGCTAACGAAACCTAAGGGATAAGGCCAACTCGCGACATGTACTGAAGCGATAGCCCTGAAGATCACTGTGTAAATAGGATGATTAGAAACCGAATCAGGAAGCCTACCGATTAGCCCCTGACACCTAACCCCCCAATCACTACCTCCAGCCGCAAAGGTCTGCATCTTGCAGCCGCGACTCTAACTTCTGGAAACTGAACCCTAAACCCTAAACCAGGAACCTCCGGGCTTACAGCTGGAGCATACCCTTAGATAGAGCAGCAAATCCTTAAACGCAAAACATTAAGTCCGGAAGCGTGAACCTTGAAAAGAACACCTGAGCCCTGGAGTCTAAACCGTGAACATTAAAAAATAAAATCTAAACTGTAGACCTAGGGCCTCAGCACTCGGTATATACCCTGAGCCCTAGGGGATTATCCCGGAGGGATACCTTGAACCTTAGCTCAGGAACACCGGACGCAAACCCCCATGTAACGCGAATAGTAAACACTGGAAGTTAAAACCACAGCATAACCGCTAAGAACACATCAAATAAAAACAACTAGCACAGATGAGGGACCTGAACACTAAATCCGCAAGTAACAGCCCTAAACCCTGAACCCTGAGGGCCTAAGCCGAAGGAAGGAAGCATAACCCGTAAAATTCACTTGTAAATCCTGCAAACAAAAGCGTGGAGACTTAAAGCTGCAGCCTCAAAAATAAACCTAAACAATGGAAACTAAACCCAGGGGGTAAAAACTGCCAATGAAACTAACATGCGAAACTCACGCCATGATCCCTGAAAAGTGAGAAGAAAGACCAAAACCATGATCCCAGGGCCTGAGCGCAGAACCATGAATCCTGAATGGTGTAGCCTGACAGATGAGATCGAAGATGTATAACCCCAATCCGAATCCGTAAACCATAATTCTAGATCCTGAAACTTAAAACCTCGAAGACTAAACGCTAAGACTTGAAGATTCATCCCTGAACCATAAAACTCTAAATGGTGAACCGACAGCCCTAAACCCTGAATACTGAGGACTAAATCCTGAACACTAAACCTAAACCTGGAGCCTAAAGAGTAGATCCTGAGATTAGAATGCTAGAACCTGAACCCTAAACCATAAACGCTGAATACGCAACCGTATACCCTGACGGCTCAACCCCCATCCCTGAAACTCCAACCAGAACATCCACCCCGACCCATGAAAGAGGAATCCAGAAGCCTGAACTCTAATCCCTCACCCTGAATCCTAGATCCTGAAACCAGGACCCCGACCCGATATCCCTACAACTGAACTCGTAAAACCTGAACCGTTGAAACGGAATCTGAACTCCGAATCCTAAACGTAAAGCATGAAACCTAAACCGTCAACCGTAAACCAATACCACAAACACTGAATGCTACGCCTTAGAGGTTAAACATAAAACCGTAAACCTAAACCTTGAACTCTAAACCCTAAAACCTGAAACCATAAAACCTAAAACTATATCGTAAGCACTAAATCCTGAACCATAAGACCTAAACTCTGAACCCTCACCACTAGGTCCCTAGAACCCTGGACATTTAACCCTAAACCATGAAAGCTGAATCTAATCCCTAAACCTTAAACCTAAGCCATAGTACCGAAGTCCCGGATCCTGAAACATTAACGGAAAAAAATAAACGAAAGAGCTAAAACCCTGGCCCAAGTCCTTCACCCCGAAACCAAGAACCATAGACCATAGAACCTAAACCCCAGACCCGATAGCCTAAATCGTGGGGCTTTATTCTTGATCCCGCAATCCCCCACCTCCAATATGGATCCACACTACCTAAAGATCCTCTTCACAGCAAAATGCCCATTCTTAAACCCCAAGGGGTCCCATCCCCCTAGCCCAGGAGGAAAGTGGAACTCTCCCCTCCCATCCCCCCAGTTGTTCGCGTCTTCTCACTCTTAATGCCGAAACCCTGAAGCCACCAAGCTCTAACTCCTACCTCCAACTGTCCTCTCAACCAACTTCGCCCCCCCGATTGCACAGTCAGCGCCTCCCCAGCTTCCCCCCCCCCGCCTTCCTTGACCACCACCGCATGGGCTCGCCCCCTTCACTCAGCTTCCAGCGTATGCCGGGGGATCGAATACGTCCACAAATTCCTGTTGCAGGCGTTGCCTTTGGGTTAACACTTCCTAATCAGGAGGGTTTTAGGTCGGGAGTAACTGTCTCTGCTTGGCAATCCGTCCTTGTCCTCTTGTCCTTCATTCGTATCATATACGGCACCTTACTAGCTCTGTCCGGCGTGTGTTTCATCTCCTCCCTAGGTTTGAACCACCAGCCACGTTGACTGAGGATCTTTCACTCCTTGCCTCAATCCTGTTGCCACTCCCTCACTCCTCTTTTCCCCTATTGGCTGTGTTATACTTCTTCTTCCCCCCTCAATCCTCTCACGGTAATCAATCTATACTTGCCCCGCCGATGTGAGTTGGTGATTTAAGTTCCCTATTTCCCCCAACCTGTCCTGTTATTACTCCGCGGTGTCTGTTAGAGAATAAGCTAATCCCTTCCTGCTTCTTCGATCGATATTTCCGGTCCCAATCCTGGGGGTTGCCTTCCCAAATACCCTATATAAACCATACGCCCCAAGAATCCCTATCAGTCCGCTTATTACTCCGCCCACTATAGCTGCCGTTCCTGGGACTTTTGCCTGATGTGGTTGCTGTTGGGTTGTTGGGGGGGCTTGAGCCTAAAAAAAATGAATAAGAAGTTTTTTATTCTCTCGCCGTTTCCTAAGGACATTCTTAATTAATACTGCCTGCCTAGTTCTGGTGAGGGCTAAGTATTTTTTCTGGTCACTTACTTCCACTTTCGCTTTGACTTCTGCCAATACTTGATCCAGGGTATCGATGAATTGAGAGCTGTCCTGGGCCGTTTCTATAGACGTCACGATAGTGGTATCACCTGAGGAGCCTCCTTTATATGCAGATTCCTCCCCTTTTTCCCCGGGTGTTGCTGGGAAAACTCTGTCGCAAGTGATTTCTTTATCCCCTTTTGAGATCCCTAATATAGTTTCAGTTATTATTTCATATACATCCCGAGCCGGTAGTTGGAACTCTTTTTTCTCCCCCGTGAGATTCTCGCTATGAGAGAACCAATCCCTCATTATCTTGGCTGCCACTTCTTCTCCAGCCCAATCATGCAGCCCCTTATATATTCTCCCACACACCCCTTCTCTCGTGTTTTCATAATAAGTCCTTCTTTTGCTTGTTGAGTCTAATCCAGCGGTTATCATTATTAGTGTGACAAGTTCCATACACATTTTTAAGGTCTGCTGATATTCTTGACCCATACTTAGGGCTACTTTGTCTTTGTGATCTATCCAGGCCAATTTTTCTCGTTCAAAGATACATTTGTTCGAATTTCCTCTGGGAGTCCCCCCTGCCATGAACTCATCATAACTACATGCTCCCCGGAAGTCTATCTTTGCGGCGGTCCCTGTGCCTCCGTCTAAGGTACTTATCCAAGATTCGAGTCCTATACAAATTGATCTACTCATCCTTGAAACATTTGCTAGGGTACCTGTTGACTCGTTGGGGAATATTTCCTCTAATGTTGTCGTCCCTGTCCCTATCTTCTCCTGGTTGTTTGTTCTCAATCTACATATTCCTGCTGTTGCCTCCTGCCCCTTCTTACATTCCTTTTGCTCCAGGCCCTTCTTCAAAAGGCTCCCTATATACATATGTAGAAAACTCTGCATCTTACTCAGAAATGAATTCCTCCAGTTCATAAGATGGCGCGAGCCTGCTTCAGAAACTTCCGCTACTTCTTCGTACTTAGTCTCTCTTTGAGATACCCACCGGCCATACTAATCCCATTTCCTATAAGGCTCCAGTCATGAACGCAACTTGTGTCTCGCTCTTTCTGCCTGTTCTCGAGGGACTCACTCCCCCCGGTGCCCTAGTCCTCTCATCTCTCTCTATTTCGTTTTCAGTAAAGGCCCAACCCCCTCTGGGAGTCTCGTGTCTGGCTGGGGAGAATTCCTGCAAGGCGGCAGCAGGTTGGCCTCATTCGTCCGATGAGGCCCGGGTACTGGGCGTCCTGAAATTTCTCCACAATACTTCTCTCGCTTTGCGCATCCTGCGAGTCCGACTCCTAGTGGTGGGTTGCGGCTAACAGTCCCTACGGCCAGGTTCTACTCTATATCAACTATGGCCCTACTTCTGCTTGCCTCACGTACTCTCACGGGGTTTAATACTTATTCTTTTTCCTTGCTGGGAACCCCAAATTCAAGCAAGTTTCGCTCTTATTTCAACATTCTAACAAAAGCACTGTAGTCATATCCTGATATGCTCTTCCTTAGGCTCCTAACATTCCCCGTAATTTTTAAATGAATCAGAATAGTAGGCTTTACTTTTCTTCACTACTCGGCCCCAGGGGGGATTTGCCCTATTCTTCTGGTGAAGGGGCAATTTTAGACTCGTGCTACTCTTGCGGTCTTAATATCTTCTACTTCCGGTATATCAAGGGCATTTTGGGGTTTTTCGTCTTTCTGCAGCCCTGCTCCTTTGTTCCCCAATCTCCCCCTGAAGCCCCAAATCTGTCCCTGATACTGCCCCTTCTTGCTGTGGTCCCATTTACTCTTGAGAAGTTCGCTCAACTTCTCCCTTGTTCTTGTATGAAACGTTGAAGTCCTTAGCTGGGAGCACAAGTAGTCTATGCTTCTTCATCCTATGCTTCCCTAATCATACGCTGATTAAGGCTGTTCACGAGTCTTCCGTACTTGACGCTATCGTGCTGATTCGACTATACCCGCATGAGACTTGGCCTATCCTCCCTTGCTTCGGGCCTAATCTTCCTAAGCGAGGAAGTTCCACTTGATAGGTAGATTTTACTGTTTCTTGTTCTCCGTCTCCCTGTTATTTTTCTGCTTAACTCCTTGTTATATTATTATGATTCAGGTGCCTTAGACTTCCTTATTCTAGTAGACTTGCTCTTAATTCCTGACTTTGGGATTTTGTGGTGCTTAGAATTCTTATTGCAAGATCCTTCAAGTTAGCGGTTTACTTCTCCCTTCTGCATACTAGTCGCCTTATGAACCCGTCCCCATCCTCGGGGTTTCTACTTCTGGGCTTTCCTGATTGGGCTCTTATATTATTCGCTTACAAACCTCTTTTAATCTGCTTATCATTGTTTATTTCTTTGGGCACTTTCGTGGTATCCGGTATATACATATTTGCCGTGTAAAGTTGGAGGTGATTATCTTACTGGAATTCGCTCGGTTTAGCGGGGGGGAGGGGACTTATTGTTCCCCTTATCATACCTACATCTCTAATTGCGCTTGGCTCATCTTGTACCCCTCCCTAATCATTAAGAGCTGAATTTTTCCAATTGCTTAATACTCACCTGGATCTTATACCCAGATTTACAGAAACCTCTAGACGTGGCGCTACTCTTAACTACGCTCTTATTTTCCCTAATGCTCTGTTTGGCTGGGGTAACGTTTCTTCGTTATCTATCCGGGGAGGATGGAATTGCACCTAATGCCTTCATTTTTGGTCTTGAACATTTGATCCCTTCCTCAGTTCAGTAGTTTTTATCTTATCGGATAATTTATATTAATACGACTCTGCCGCTTCTTGGTCAGAAATTTATTGCTCTAACCCGACCTTCAATTTTGGGGGTTTGCGCCCGTCTATACTTCTTCAAGGATAAATCCTGGTAGTATTCCTCTAAGCTGATTCATAAGAGAGCTCGATTTTCTCTATACACTCAAGGTGGCTTTTTTCCCTGACACGGAACTTATTGGCCCCCTTTGTGATTATCTCTATTCATTTATCTCATTTACTATATTAACTTATCCTCCTCCCCCCATCTAATTTTCCTTCTCTGTCTGTTCAGGATATAAGGCACATCTATATCCTGTCAATCATTTGTTCCTTCGGCGTAATTCGCCCCCCTAGTTAGATTCTTGTCTGTCGGGAACTAAGTTCTTCTTTTCACTTCTTTGCCTTCTTTAGCTACTCAATCTTCTGCTCATTAGATCCCGCAGAAAAGTTCTCGTCATTTGTTTCCTTTTCAATCTTAGTCAAATTATAACATCCGTTTCTTCCTTCACTATCCCTTGCTCTTTCGTATCAGCGAATTTTATCCTCTTCTTAAGCCTTCCGCTTCCTCCTCGCTTTTCTGCTGTAATCAGACGTTGTGTTCCTTTGAAGTTCCTGTGTATGTGTGTGGGGGATTAATGAGCACTGCACGTCGTTTACTCTCATCCGGAGTCGTTCTGGGGGGTCTCCGGCTGCTTCCCGCTTTAACATCCTCCTTCGGCTACCTGGTCGGCTACTGAACCTGTATCTTCCCATTAGGGTGCATACTCAGCTCCTCGTGCTCATTCATCGTTCTCTGGAGAGGGGGGCGACTTCCTCTGCTGTCTGTCCCCCCCATTGTCTGTTTTCCTCTATATAGTGTCGCAGGTTGGAAATGTCCTTGGTACTATCATTTGGAATTGGATCCTCCTTGTGCCTCTTTCTCCAGTCGTCTCACATTATTTGGATTACTCCGCTTATGCACTATATAGGCGCTTTCTGTTACTTAGAGTTTCGGTTTCGCCGGGGTCATCCCCCATTATTATTCGGCCAGTTATTCCCAGATGTTGCCCGTCCTCGGAGAGACTTTGTTTCCTATTTCTTTCCTCCTCCTTATTATTTCTCTAGGCGTTGTTCCCCCCTTTGTAGTCATCCCCACTCTGCTTGAGCCTTCGCATTCCCTTAATCATCTGCGACTATAGTATATCCTCCGGGTTTGGACCCTGCCAACTCTAAGTCTTTGACTCATCAGTATTCTACCCCTGTACTCCTTTACCATACTCCTGGGAATCCTTCAGGAAATGACCCCTAATACATAAGCTCGCGCATCTGGGTAGTACTCCTGGGGGATGGATCCATCTGGGGTAGGGGGGATTACTTTTTCCTTCCTGTGCTTATATAGTACCCTCGCTTATATTTGACGGGTCCCTTCGGCTTGTTAACTGCATTAGACTGTTGGTCTATTTAGTCCTCACGTTGATATCCTCGGGGATGGAATTCTGCTTTGTGTTTTACCTAACACTGTTGCTCAGGCGGGCGTCATATTCCTCGTCACGGTGACTGGAAGTTATTATGAGACCTCATCATCCTTCCTGGGGGGATTTGATTCTATTCCTGAATTATGACATTTCTTGCCACTCTTAGGGGAAGACGCTGGTGGGTTTCCTTATCCTCGCGGGTTCAACTGAAGGAAGATTACTGATAGTCGCTAAGGTGGGGAGTCGTCATCCTTAGCTTTACGGCTTCCTTGTTTTAGATTGGGTACAATGGTGGGTTTACTTCACGGGCGCCCTCATCTTCTTTTGGGAGTCCCCCATCCTTGATGCTTCCTTCTTACGTCCCCTAATGAGACATTATATGGGCCCTAAGCTCTCTAGGTTCTGCACATATCCTTGGCTTTCAATAGTATACCCCCCTTGACTCATAAATCTTTTACTGGACGTAGCTTTTTCTCTATTTTTTCTTCTTTCTTCTATTACACCTCTCGGTTCGGATTGTTCCCTTACGCCTCCCGGTTTCTTATTTAGGCAGGACGGTAAAATGGAGGAGACACGGTTTCATTATTCCCCTACTTGTTACTTCCTTTTTTGGTGGATACCTGTCACGCTCTGGAGTATTTTGCTCATTTGGGGAGGGAGTTTGGGGGCTTCCACTTTGTCTAATTCACTTTTATTCTCTTCCTATATGGATCTTCATATACTTAGCGTCTCGTCGCCCTTCGCCCCCGCTCCCGTGTAATTTTGGTATTCAGTTGCTCTTCCTTATTCTCAGGGGCTATTGGTTAATGCTCTCTCGGTCTCGCTCGTCATTCAATACTAGGGTTTTTCCAGCTGGCGCCCCCTCTAGGAGGAAGTATATGGGATGTGATATCTTATACTTACTTGGTGTCTCGGGGAATATTTGGGAATTTCTGGATGGAGCTGAATGGGGCTTTTGCAGTTGCCTTTTACTTTTCCTTTCCTTAGAGGAATTTCCTGTCCCCGTTGTCCCCTTGGGGTTCTCTAGATCGGTACTTAGTTACTAATTACCTGCTCTAGGCTTGGGGTTTTCAGGCAAGTTAACTTATCAGTTGTGCTTTTTCTTCGTAATTTTATACTATTCCCTCCAGGGTTTGGATCTTGGGGATCCTTAGTTTTGCGAAGGTTAAGTATGTAGGGGAGAGTCTGGATCCCCTCGTGTATGCCGTCTTGATCCACACGCTTACTTCTCTAGAAGTTGGGTTAGTTATTTTGGTTCATCACTCCTGGGGTTTTTCGGATTATTCACTATCTTCCATCATCTATACTTAGGGTTTCTCATTACTTTTCCATTTCTCTTTTTTAATTCTCGAAACTTGCTCCGGGGAATAATTATTTCTTCAGACTTGTCCTGACTCCTTTTTGATATAACTTTCGATGGTGGCTCCTTTGTTGTATTGTACTTCTAGGAGTCGTTGCTGCTACTTTTCCAGAGTTTCCCCTCCTTCGCATCATGATTCTCTATTTGCCCTGTTCCCTGACCTATTCCCTGACTTGGAAACTTGTCTCATCTGGGCCATACTCGGTCAGTCTTCTCCTGACAGGGGTTGAGACTAAAGTTTCTCCCTGTCTGCTTCCCTCTCTCTTGAACCTAATCATCAACTGGTACTCTGTCCCCCCAGTTCGAGTTGTTCAGATTATCGCTCTTATTTCCACACTGTTATGGTGAGGTGCTACTTTACAGATTCCCCCTTTATTTTTGAGGAGATTTTGGGCATTTTTGGGGGTATCCATTTCCCTGGGCTATCATTCCTCTGTCAATTTGTTGTCCTGCTGCTCAATCCTTAGTTGGCCATTTCAGATACTGGTAATTAGCCCACAGTTTCCTGTCTTTTTGCTGGGGGTTATGACTCTATATATTTGGCCCCTTACATACTCCTTTATCCTCACCTTCTGCTGAATAGGGGATTCACAGGGAGATGGGATCCTCAGTTCTCAGAGATTTCTTCGGTACATCTCAGATTTGTTTCTACCTAATTCTGTTTTCCCTTGTCCCTCAGTTCTTTCGAAGCCCTACATTTTATCCTTCGGTCAGCTATAGAGGGGAACATCTTCCAGGGTTTCCGGGTTCTTCCTGTTGTATCTCTCTCTTTTGATTATCGCTTCTGTACCTGGTACGTTTTCAGGGGCTGGGGTTATTTTATAGTTGTTTTCCTTCTCCCTGCTTGATTCGCTTCCTGGACCTACTCCTGGAGGTATTTAGCTAATCAACTTCTGCTGCGTGATGGCTCTTCCCCTTCCGTAATCATTTTCTGGTCCTTTCCTCTACTCCGTAGTGTTGGCCCGGGCTCTATTCTTCTGGTTTTTTTTCTTTATGCTCTCTGGATCTTGGGTATAGCTTTTTCCTGTTTTGGCTCTTATCATTTATATTAGTCCTCCTCTATCACTCTTCTCCGCTGTCACT
>NW_008481902.1:15852-21773 GCF_000524495.1 Plasmodium inui San Antonio 1
GTTTCATTGCGGGGATCCTTCCTTTTCCCACTTGTGGGGGGTGTGATGTCCATATGTTATGTTCGCAATATTCTGGTTTTAATTAAATCATTTCCCTCTGGTTGCCCATTTATACTTCTCGGGGGGTAGTTTCTTGATTTGCTGTTGTTTCATCCTTAACTCTTTTCCCACTGGTTCCGTTATTCTGTGGATGTAGACCTCTACGGACATGGAGAGCCTGGATTTTCTCTCATCTTTAACTCTCCCTAAATGACTTTCCCCTGGGTCATATAGGGTTTACTCAAATTCTGCCTCCCTGTCACTTGATTTTTGATTTCTTGAGGCAGTGGAGTTCCTTAGGCTTCTCTGCTGCCCGTATATCATTTTAGGTCTGGGTAGGTTTATTCTATGCTGTCCTGCATTGGTGGTTTCCGTGTTCCTTAGACTTCAGGAGCCAATCCTCTTGGTTGCTCCCTTAATTTTACTTTCGCACCCCACAGTCTTCTTCGTGTTTTCTCATAGAAATGCCATGACTTTTGTTTCGGTCATTTTTTTCCCTCCTCTCCTGATTGCTTCGCCGGTTTTCATATGTTCCTCGGCATCTGTCCCTTATAACAATGTTTTCAGCAGCTAGCCTTCTCCTCTCTAGGGTCCCCTACGATTATGCCCCTACATTGCTTCTTCGCCTCCTCAGTCTACTCCTGTCTGCCTGTCTCCTGGGAATATGGCCCCTTTCCAGTGCCCTATTCGGGTTGCTGCTTTCCTGCCGGGATCTGTCAGATCACAGGAATTCTCCCCTTGGAGTTCCTGCTTCGAAATATTTTCTTTACTATTGCTCCCAATTGTCGGCTCCTTATATATATTTTCAGATCATATCATAATGGCCACCTCGCCAGTTGCTATTTTTCTTCTGCTAAAGTTTTTGCTTTGTATTCTCTCTTACCCTACTCCCTCTCCTGCTATATCCTATAGATACTCCTTATATTGCTCAGTACGTGTGGTTTAGTTTTCTCTCCTATATTTAATTATTTCGTGCTGCCTCATACGTCCCCTCCTTCTCTCCCGTCCACTGCTGGCGCTCATTTATACTACTTCTTACTGTGGGTCATAGCTGCGGATGCTTCCCCTTCCCTGTTTCATCTTCTTATTTCCCTAATAATATATATTCTTAATCATGTTTTCCCAGACTGGCTGCCTGCGATCTTTCCGATTTTTGTTACGCCCAGTTCCCTACAGGTCCTGAATTTGTAGAATTAACCCGGCTTGATTCATTCGTAGTTGTCCCCTTTCTGGCTGGTTTATAGCCCCCTCATCTGTCTTCAGGTGTCAAGTCATAATATCGTGACTTATCCTTCTCACAGCCATTATCTCTGTAGATTGAGATTGAGGGGAAATTCTGGCTTTCCTGGTCCAGTTCCCTTGCGTTTTGCCTCTTGCCTCCTTCGTAGCTCCTTCTATTATCTTGGGGGTCCCTTGTTTCTAGTAACTATTGTAGACACATTATGCCGAATATTTGCCCCTGACTCCTTCTGTTATACATCTTGTTCTCTTATACGCGTTTTTAAATCTGCCGCAGGCTCCATATTCTCCCTCTCCCGCCAGATGGGGATGCTTATCGCGAGCCCGGTTTTTTCGTTGAATTCTCCTTGTCTTGCTCTACATTATGTGTCTCCGTCCAGTTGTTTGTAGGGGTTAATCTATTTCTCTATCCTGCAATTCTTTTACTTCTGGTTGGTTCCTCTGCCTTTTGGTTTGTTCTGGTATTTTTCGACTGTTGTTTATAATATACACTAGGTCTTATCAGTAAATTTGTAAGCATGAACTAACCCTTTCCTGCCATTTTATATTCTTCTGCTTCTTGATTGCTTAGCAGGTGATGATATCCCTCTGTATATCATCCTCCAGCATATTCCTTATACCAAAGAAAATATCATATAAGCCACAATATCTTGGATCCAGCTACTTCTAGATCTATCTTTTTACTCTGTGGGAGTTAAAATTATACTCTTATAAGTTATTAAAATATAAGTAGTCCCCTGTTTATTCAGATGATCCCCACAACAACTCACCAATACTTTCGAAAATTTGGGTTAATTAATCACGTGGAATAACACACAATAGATTCATAAAACTATTGGACTCATTATTAAGGGAGAGAATTTTTCTATTATGATCTATATGCTTATATAGCATTACACTTAAAAGTCTTATAAAAACCATATCACTGCCAAAATGATCATGTATTTATTCACTTCCTCTCATTTTTCAGAAGAACCTCATAACTCTATGGTGGTGTAAGACTCCTTTATAGGAGATGTGCTTATGTCAATAGGGGAATGTATGCATTGTATAGGCTTATACTCCCTTATGCATAAAAGGGGTTATGAATACCACTTAACATTCTACATTCTTCTGTGGTGAATAAGGAGACGCCCGTTATAGCATCCTCTATAGTCTTAGATACAGACAAAAATGAAGTTATTGTACGACTTATCATACATCATGAACTCAGCACAGATTCAAGATATTATCTGTTCTTATTCCTTTGTTTATATGTTAGAAATCATGAAATCCTCGATTTCATATATCTATTTTGTCAGAGGGAAAGAACTGCTCCTCACATTATTCCTTATGTGTCACCCCTACTGTGTTTCTGGGTTGTATCCTTTGGGTGTAGTGTTTAATCTTTATCCTTTGAGCATCTTGCCTTGTATCCTCTCTTCTCGTGTTGTCTCTTCTGTATGTATTAATCATGTACCTTTCCTTTTAGGCATTTCCACTTCGATCGTCCTGTTGATATCCCCACTGGCTTGTGGGTTATTTATATGGTCTCACATATATCTCTTTTCGTCTCTTGAAGTAGATAATTTTCTCAAATATGTCAGTTGTATTCGTATATACACTCTATTATAGTCATCCGCTCCTATATGGTTGTTACCCCCCTTTTAGATTAATGATTCTTTAATATCTTATGTGTATTGCTATCCTTATGCTTATTTTATCCCCTTCGCTCTTTCGATGTTATTATTCTTACTAACTCTCCACGACAAACAGGTCGTTCTATATAGTTCCATTCCTTCTATAATTTCCTATTCCTCCCTAGGGTATAAGAAGTTTAATCTTTCATTTTACATAATTGTTCTATTCTAATAGTACCGCATCGATTTCGAGTCTTGTTAAGAAGAAAATACTACAGATTAAAGCAGGTGTGCAAATCTTCCGTAATCATTTTTTCTTAATAGTACCCGAATAATTATTGAATTTATATTACAATAATATTGAGAAGGAATAATTACAGTTGACGATATATTACTGTACTTACAGTGCTACCCTTACCCATAAAAAGTTGTCCCCATATGTAAGGACGCTTCCTATTTTGAAACCCTTTTTAGTCATAGTATCCCTCAGTCCCTTATACAGCATGAATAGCTTTAGGTTTGGTATATGCGTATTCCTGGAATGGAATTATTTTAGAAGCCAGTGTATTGGTGATATGGCATGATTTTTAGAACTTCCTTCCTCCTCAGGGGATTCGACTCTCTAAACCTTTGTATTATCTTAAACAATTTTCCTCCTCACACAGCACTGTTCTACATAGAATATTACCCTTGACAGAGGCTTATCCTCTAAACAGCTGTTGTAAGGACGATTCTTAGAGTTAATACAAATATACCGAAGGCATCTCGTATTTTTTATATATGTGTAACGCTTAGTGATTGGAACCCCTCCAAGAATATCCCTGCATCCACTCTATTATCTCTTACTAAATATCTTCTCTTAAATTATTGTGCTTCCTGCTTTAAATCTTGACGACTCCACAATAGGGACTCTCCGAATTTTCCTACTGTTTATGGAGTGATACTCTAGAGAAATGTCTTCCTTTCACATACTTAATAATGGTCGTGAATAATTTATTCCTTATATATTAGTCTTCCAAGGAAGTGTATATCCTCCGCCTCATTCTATTCTTCAAATCATAGCACCCGTTGGCCTAACTTTTCTTTATAAACGTATTCCAGTCATATTCATAGAACCCGCCGGATTATGTTCCTGATATCATGGTTCCCCATCGAGATGTGTTATCTTCAGCCAATAGTAGTTGTCAAATAAAATAATTGTAAATGGTGAACCGTTGGCAGAATAATATTCAGGATACATGTATACAGTACATAAAATAATACCGGAGGTATGTACGTATGGTTTATACAGTAGAGCTGTATGTTATCCGTACACTGTACACACTTGTAATGGAGGGCTTGTTACATACTTTAAATCATAATACACACAAATGATTATTCTTCAATTAGTCACGATTTTCAATTAGTCGTATCTAAAACGCTATGTTCTGAAGCCTTGACATAAAGGCACTCCCACGGCACCGTATATTATAAAGAACAATTCCCTTAGAAATCCCTTACTGTGGATATACAAGTATTGTTTCTGCAATGGTATCACTCCGGCAATTGTACATTCGACACATCTATAGCATCTGCCCCTGCGCGTGATTAATGGCTTGCTGCTTTCTTTAGAATTTAGCCTTCAATTCTTCACATAATACTATTTCATAGAGATCTATACTCATCAATGACTGGTTTCGCCCAAAGAATAAGAACGGAAAGTTGGAACACATAGCCCGGAATTCACACACTTTTGCATTTTCGATGGGCATATTGTAGGAAAATCCTTATCTTTCAAAGGACGGTTGTTGAGAATATCCGTATCCCGCATACAATACTGTATTTTGAATATCATTGCACTCCACAAAATGCCACTTCTCATTTTCCCTTCTCTCTACATATCACATGAGTGAAGGGACAATAATTTCTTTCAAATGAAGGTGCTACAACCTTTGTTTTAGTTATATAATATTTTCCCTTGCTTACAATAACAACATAACCGGTAAACCTATACAATAATATTCCTGATACAGCTGTATTCTTTACCAGCATTGACACTTTAGACACATGTGTACTGTTTATATCATGATATCTTTCCTATAATAATACACCCAGTATATTCGTCTACTTCTTACAATGGTGTCACTTATACATTACCATCCTTGCCAGGGACGAGGGCTAAAGATAACGATACGGCATGCATGTCCATACACTTTAAATCATAGTACTCCCTGTACAATAGTATCCACTTTACAATGTTATGCTTAATATATTGATACTTCGCGCACATCTGCTATATCCACATAATAGTACTCTTGGAATGTTACCATTGGGAGCGAATAAGTAATTCTTAGACAATACTCCTTCACGCACATGTGTACACTTGCTCGAGGGCTACTGCCCCAATCATGCAGTTCCACAAATTAGACGGCTGTTAATATAATAACACTCCAGGGAGTGCTATGAATTCCGGAATATGGTGCTTTTCCTATAATAGAAGCCTAAACGGTAGGCCATGATGTTCCACCTCTTTTAATAATTGTGCATGGGGGGTATCCAGAATCCCACCAAAATTGTGCACTCCAAGACATCACACTAGGGAGATATGAGTACACTCACAGAATAGTTTTGCTGATCATATGTACTCCTTATACAACTATCCTGCTAAAAGAACAACACTCTGCAGATATCAGTATAGCTAAACCATTAATACATTGATATAACAGTACTACGAGAATCTCCCTTATAATCACTATTGAAAATCCAGACACATCAGGACTGTGCACGCGATAATCCCCCTGCAATAGCCATACACTCGACGGAATAGTGCTCTCCAAATAATGACCCTCGTGGAATATGAATATTTCACACACACAAGTACGGTTCATATCATATTACTCCTGGCAGCATAGTACTATCGAAACAATGGTCTTGCTAACATTTCTTAGGGGTTGTACAATCCCGTACTTGATATAATTGGGCCATTAAAATTAAATCCAGACCCTTCACATAATGACACTTCAAAGACAAGCATCTTCATCTAGG
>NW_008481902.1:22508-23598 GCF_000524495.1 Plasmodium inui San Antonio 1
ATAGGAAGGTACCAGGCATCTTAACACTCTGCGGATATGAATACGGCATATACTCAAGTACTCTTCAGATAATGATACTTCGAGTCATCAATACTCTTATACAACTGTGCACTTCAAATGAAGGTATTATCCAGACAACAGTATTGTTAATATAACGGTATTACTTGTACACACGTACTTCATAAAGAATAGTACCACAGATATAGTCCTACTAATGAAGGCATATAATGGTAGATAGAATGGTACCCGTAGGACAATACCATTTCTGGAAGATTAATACTCAGGACAAGAAACTCCACTTGACATCATCATACTCCTGGAGTAGCAATACTCTTTAAGTAATAGTATTACAGATGGGCCCTAGGAGCTCCGCAATCCCGCATGTGATGTAATGTAGTCATTAGACTTACATCAAAACAATTGATATCCTGATAACCCAAGGATAGGCTTATTCATCGAAGTACACCGCCTCACACATAACAGTAGTTATCTTCGATTAACGGTGCACTTCACACATTAACACACTGGGCGCAGAAGTATCCTTCACATAAAAATAATACAGGAGTTGATGCAATCTTCATACGATAGCTCTCCGAAGATGGTAAAAGGTCACGGCATATATATCCTATGAGCAGAATACATCATTTAGTACAACTATCTGGGCTTCGCCACCATCCAGATAGCGGTGTACCAGGCACGTCGGCTATTTCCACATATCAGTACTATACATATTTTGGTAATTTCCTGATATTGGCAAGGCAAAACATGAGTACTCACTACCAAACTGTGCTATTTAAAGAGAAGTATTATCAACACTACAATACTGTTAACATGACGATATTCATGGCACACACTTAGTCTTCCTTAACATTGTATTTTTAAAATAAGGATATTTATTATGGGACAACACATAAAGGTGCATATTAGTATGATACCACTAGACGTCATGCAGATAGTTATGCTACTAGCACTTTCATATAACAGTACTATAAGAATTTCCAGATCGTGGACCATTAAGAATCCAGACACCTTAGTACGGTCTAAGGCAGACTTGTAGAATATTTATGCACTTCACATAACAGTATTAAGC
>NW_008481902.1:25511-32007 GCF_000524495.1 Plasmodium inui San Antonio 1
AGAGAATAGGATCATAAGGAATGCCGCGGAACAGAAATATCTTCATAAGAAGAATGCCTCGCGAAGAAATTCCATCGCAATAACATGATAAAAAAAAAGGCATTTTTATAAAACAGTCAAACAGAAGAATATCATCCAGATAACGCGGTAAGAGGAATCTTCGTTAAAGATATGCCACATAAAGGAAAATTCTCACAATGACGTGGCACGAGAAACCTCATCGGGGCATCCAAATAGAAAACTATCGGCAGAAAGGAAATGCAGCACAAACAAGAATCTTAATAGTGACACGACAGAGGAAGCAATCTCTATAGAAATGGCGAGCGAAAGGATATATTAAAAGTACAACGCGGTAAAATGAATTTTGGGAAAAAATATGCCCCACAAAGAAGATACCTCACAATGCAGCATCATAAAAAGAACAGAACTTCATAAGAATGCAACAGTAAATATCATCCTGAAAAAAATGCCACACACACGAACATCTTTATATTAACGCAACCGGAACGATGTAGGTATTCGAAAACGTAACACAAAGAAGCATTATTATAATGACATGCCAGATATAAGCATCGTTAGAAAAATGCCACACAAGGAAAAGGAATCACGATGCCGCGGCGAAACAGTACACATCACAGTGAACTAACACCACAAGAACACAATCATCCGGAGGGAGAACACCATAACAATGCAGGAGAAGAGATGCAACATGATGAAAAAACTACACAAAAAGAATCGTGATAAAAATACAGCAGAAAAAGGCATATTCATACAAATGCCAGGGGAAGTGGTATCTTCATAGAGGTGCTACCAAAAATGTCATCATAAAAAAAATCTCCAAAGAATTTTCGTCAAAGAAATGCCGCAAAGAAGTGTATCCTCATGAAAGAATTAAGTAGAGAAATATATATAATAAAGCCAAACAAAACACCGCGCGTGCGACCGGTATAACCCATGAAGGGAACCCCGCAAAAAATTGATCCACATGAGAAGACTTTGGGAAAAAAACCACATGAAGCCACGTCCGAGAAAAATTACGCCACCTAAAACTACGTTGGCAAGATTAGGCCACATGAAACTATGTTGCCAAAATTACCCCACATGAAACCACATTCGCGGAATTAGGCCGCATGAAACTATGTTGGCAAAATTACCCCACGTGAAACAACATTCGCGAAATTAGGCCACATGAACTCGCATATCTAGGGAAGGGGCGCCATGAAAAAATACTCTCATAAAAGTGCAAAAACTTGATAAAACAGACTCATGGGGGTGATACAACACGAAGGCGCATCGACAGGCACTATGCGGCATGGGAACTGATATGTAAGGAAGCTGGGATATGAATTAACATACTTATAAAAATGTAGAAACGGGAAAAAAACATAGACAGGAAGAATGCAACATGCGGGGGGATACTGGTGAAAATATCAAAACATCAGAGAACACACTAACGAAGAGGATGGCGCATAAGGACGCATTCACAAAAGTAATGTAACTATAAAGGAAACCATATAAGCACAGCGGCTCACCATTTTATGCGGTACTCATCCAATGTGTATATCTTTATTCCATTGCACTCATAGGGGTTTTCACAAGAAGGCATAGACACATTTAAACAGTATAGCAGCCCTCTCAATCGTATGCAACATACAATTAAAGTTCAATGTGAAATTAGAACTCATATTATACCAGTTCAAATTCAACAATCCAATACTCCCTTTATATATGCATAGATGAAACCCCTCATGAACAACTGTGTAATTTAAGGGGGCACATCTTTATGCCAAATGAACAATCTTCTAATTTGAATCAGCATATACTGGTAATTACGTTTTCCCTCTGCTTAAAGATGTTTAACCATCCGTACTATTCTTTTTCGTTCTGGTGGTGTTTTTGTGTAGCCTTTTCCTTTATGACGCCAGATGGACATCATAATTCCCCAGGTTAACATTTCTTATTTTTATGACTCATGAATTAATCCCACATATAGAAGGGAAAAAATATACATATTTGTATGTATATCCATGGGTATATGTTCCATGGTCAGGTGTAAAGAGGTCAACAAGACATAGATTGTTATCAATAGATGGTATCAATGTATAGAGGCATGTACCTTATGTGTATTTCTTCAGCGAACAGGGCTGTTATGCTTCTTAAAACTGATGTATTCTCAGTTGAGACTCACAAGGTAATTTGGCAGAACCTTTCGAAATGAAGTATGTTGTATGTTTCTTCCTTAGTTTATTATATTTCATGATATGCAGAATGGAGAAGTCGGTTATACTCACACATATTCGTTATTTTTAGTTTTCTTTCATGAGTCTATACTTGAATTTTCTCCTAATCTCTATGATGTATTCCTTGTAATATATTATAACCACCCTCAGGACTCCTTCACTAGTTTTGCTCCCTGGGTTATTATATTTATCGGGGGATAATCACAATAAATTCATGCATCATGATTTTCGTCATTCCGTATCGATTCTCGTTTGCTCCTGATTGACATACTTTGATTGCGCTCTATGCTCTTCTGCTTTACATACGCAAGTAATACTCGTATTTTTCTGTTCCCTCCCCTGTTAAATTTTGCCCATAATAAGTAATCGTCTCGACCAATTTAATCAAACCGTCTTAGCACATTCCTAATAGTCGACGGCTCCTGTAACCGGACAAGAGGAACTCTTAAATATAATTATTGCAATATCTTGTCCTCCGCACATTTTATGGTACAGGGAAGAATGCTTAATTCTTACTATTCACCCGTATAATTCCTCCTATTTAGCGAATCTCTTTATTCAAAATGGATTCCTTCCTTATCTAATATTAAACTGATGTAGTGATACATTTAACAGTTCCATTAAAACTATGATAAGGTGCTCTGTGGATCTTAGAACCCAGGATCCGGAAGCGTATATGCTTTAAGAGAATACCAGATTCACATGAATGAGCGCCGTGTTATCAGAATAGATAACTATAAACTTCTTGAGTTAATTATTAATTGAATACTTAGCAGAAATATCTTTCACAGCTTCTGTTTAATTGTAGCCAATTTTGTATCCTGAAAGAGCATTTTGTGTCACCTCCACTTCTAGTTTGCCTGCATAATCTCATGCTGCAATGAGTATATATCAATAAACGACGTCTTAAGCATAGCAGAATGTATCAGAAAGTAAAAAAAAGAGAGAAAAAAGGCAAGGGAATTATGCAAAGTATTCCGGAATAAACCCTCCCGTAAAATTCAGGAAGTGTACGAAATGAGCACTATATTCTAATATGTGGGTTATTATAATGTACAATACCCATTCCACTACACGAATATGTGACGTCTGCGTTATGGGAACTACTTAGAAGAGATACATTAGCGTTAAGGCACTTATCAAGATAATATGACAACACAAGGATATATATATGTATATGTACCATTGTAAGGGTCAAGGAAAAATTACTAATGTGTGCAGTCATATAAATATGCCCCTCCATTCTTACTAACTTTTCAGGTTTACTATAAAGGTTGCACTAAACAGGAAGATGATCGCGAAAAAAGTAATGCTTCTCAATAAACATAAGATCTTACTCATAGTAGAATGTTCCCTTAGTGTTAGATAGAACGCACATGCACGCTTCGAGGAGAACGCGTCTGCAAGGGACAGATGCCACAGAATTCTTGTTTGCCTATCACTCACCGCAGTACCTGCATTTCCTTCTATTTGCTCTTTCCTTTCTCCATGCATAAAATGCGACCATACATAAACGTCAACAGACAGAAACGATTTTCATCATGAATACGAAGAGGGAACATATTTCAAATATGTAATTTTACACGAATGCTACAGCTCCCATGGAATTGATGTCTTCATATTTTCATATTTTCCCCCACTTTCTTCTTTTTTCTATTCCGTCCAGTGTAGTCCTATCCATAATGGATTATATGAAGTGCTCATCTTCGTTGTATATTTAAATTCGTGTCAGTGTCTTAAAATTAGATAGACGTATAGACAATGCATGCCATATTAAAACTCGCTTCCCTCAGATTCCTATAAATAATTAAAAATCCTTTCATTACTATAAGTCGCTACGGAAGAAGTTTGTATAACGCGGAAAACATTTATTATTAATGTGATCTTCACACAGAAATTATTATTAATACGCATTACTTATGTACTACATGAACAAACACAAGTGATATGAGTGTCGCAGCGCATATTGGTGCTGTGTATTTTCTAAAACCTTCTTATTAAAATAAATGGATATTTGCACGTCGACGCTTTCCTCATTTCCGAATTCATTCTGTTCATATGCGGCAACAACCTTCATGTACTCCTTGATGAGGCAAGAAGTACTGTTCGCGAAGTTTTATGTAAAGAGCATAATATTTAATGTCTCAACGGCGGATTTAGGTATCCTTTACCAATGAAGCCATGCAATTCGTGTGGTGACGCGAACACACTTGTACCGTCCAGCTGTTTAAAACACATTTTATCCATCACCCCTGCCTGGGGATAGAATTATCTGATGTTAACAGCCACCTCCACATTTCCCATAAATAATTAGTAATGGTCTCTTTGTCCTTGTCCACCCTATTGCTCTGAGTTGTAATACGGCTACTGGCAGTCGCCCCGTATAACCACATCTATTCTTGTCAATATTTGTCCGTGCAGTTCCTTCTTGCAAACTAGGTCAGAAACACATCTCAGTGTAAAGAGGAAGGGATAGAAAAAAAAAAAAAAAGGAAAGAATGCAGCCTTCTATTTGTACAGATTGTGGGGTATACATACATGGGATGACAGAGGAAAATGTTCACCCGTTTTATATTATGAAAAGGAATTGTCTCCACCCCTAATTCTTGTTACATTATCCTCATGTAATTGCAAGTCCCTATGCTGTTCAAAATTGTCGAGGGTACATATTCTATCCACATTCACTATGCTAAAATTGAATTCTGCGTAAATGTACATTTCCTATTATGCTACACCTTATACGTTATAGAACACGACAACTGGTGTACTAAGGACCATTGATCATCCAACTAATTGCTTTGCGCATCAAAAGAATATAAACTGTCAGCTGAACATTCAAATATAATACAGATTACATATTACTATTTACACCATAAACCACATAATGTTACCGCCGCCCCTGCAGGGTGGCAATTCTATAATACAACTCATCACTCCTTTTTTCGTCCTTCAAAATGTCCACAAAAATAGATTCAGTTACGTAATGAACAAGTGAAGAATAATAAGAAATGACTTTTTCACAGGATGCGGACAGTACCTTGGCGGACTGTTTCATATTACTCAGTATTCCGTAGAGAATATATTTGTACGGATTCTTTTCTTGTGATCCATTTCTTTCGATGAACTTTAGTATTAGTTGTACATAGAGTAATCGTAAAATATACATAGTAGTCAGGAAAATATGGCACACTGTAAAGCGTTTCTGTTTTCTATGTTTTGTCGCATGCTTCGTTACGTGATGCTCTGTGAAAATTTCAAAAAAGGCTCAAATGGGGGAAACATTTTTTCTCCGCAACATAACAGGTTTTTACACTTCATTGATTCTGCGCTTTCGTTTAGCATCCTGTTGTTATGTCGCTCGAAATATAAAAGTTACGCAGTGACTTCTCCTTAGCTTGAGCTGCATAAAATAATCCCCAGAAAATTGTATCTGAGTATGAATCTATCTTGTACATCATTCTTAATTGTGATGTCACATACCATATCATATAGAAGGAAGGAGTATATTTCGTGGGGTTGACATAATTCGAAGTTTCATGTCAACAGGGTACTTTTTCAAAATTCATCATATCTCGATAGTGCATGAGATGCGTTTATACATAATGGAGCGCCCATATGCTTTCAAGGAGGAGGCACTCTTCCGAACGAAATTAAATCCCATAATATACGCCTTCTATACAGTCCAATGACACCACATGATATATGTTATACTTAATTTGTTCCAATTCTTTTTTTTTTCTTCGCGCAAGGAGGCCTCCCGTTCCGCATTATTAACGAAGGATAACTACACTTGTGTTTACTGTTATAGGGCGAAAAAATAGTTTCAAGAAATGCTTGAAGCAGTTCACGATCAACAAAAGACGAGAATTAACTAATCAGAAAAAACACAACACCGGAAGCAGAAAAAAACGGAGAATTTTTAAATATCCTCTTTTATCCGAGAAAAACATGGTTAACGGAGGGCTATAAGGGTGCCTTAGATGCGGTATCTATATATCATTTTTCGCCTGTGTGCAAATTAAGATTAATTGTTACACTTTCCGATAAATCCATATGTGATGTCTGAAACGCCACAGTTTTCCCACATGGTGTATCATGACATGACACGTACTGTATAATAGTACAATTCTTTTCCTTTTTTTCCTTCTTTGCCGCTGCTTCTCAGATTTAACGTATCCCTTTATAGAGAATTGACTAAGGGGCTACACCCTATCTCATGATGAAGGGACTGACTTCAATCAGCATGGCGGCCTCCC
>NW_008481902.1:32592-34300 GCF_000524495.1 Plasmodium inui San Antonio 1
CATAAATTATCCCAGAATATATCAGGGATGACAATGTGATGTAAAACGAACGGATCGGTATAATACACAATGTAATATAGGGGAAATTACTACTTCAGAATATCTACATCTAAGTCATTATGAACAGTAGCATTGAGCATCGCGGACTCCATGCGAGATATATAAAACACATCCTCTACCTTCTTGAATAATATTAAGAGACGATACCACGATAATAACACTCACATCTAATGTGTTCATTCACGCGATATGCTAGCTGATTTCATACCATATTTCATAAATGTTATATCACAGTTTCACCCCCCAAGAACACCCCAGGAAGATTTTTAATGTAAATATGTCCGGTTCTCTGACTACTTGTTTCACCATTATTACGACTTTCGGTTCCTGTATAGATCCTCATTATCTATACGAAAGAGTAAGGAAAGGCCTAATGAGGGACGTAGGCCTCCCGTGTATACTGTCGGGACAGGAATGTGCACAAGTGTTTCACACTGGAGACTCCAATGGGAAAAATGCTGTATGCGAAATTCATTACTTTGGCCCAAGGGATCACAGTGCTTGCATAGGCTAAATAACCTTCTTCTAAATGAAAGTCCTATACGAACAGCAACTATTGATACATCTTCATCCAAAGGAGAGTTTACAACAGCTACTCCTTCTGACAATATATTTCGACGCCCAAGTTATTATTTAGGACTTCAGTGAGATCCTGCCCTCCCTAATGAGAGGACGCAACCCACCAAGAAATTGTCCAAGCACCGGTGAGGATTCCGATATATTTAAATACACATTTGAGAAGTGGCAGCTGTATAAGAGAACAAATTGTGCTGCAGGTAGAACTGCAGTAATATCAGCAATTACTAGACTGCTGCGTGCTGAAAGGTTGAAAGGAATGACACCCCCTGTGCACCCGGAGAATATAAGTGTAAAATAAGTACAGATTCTGAACGTATAGTTATCGCCCGAACTATTCAATCTCCTGATATTGTACGCACAGATTGAAGGTTTCCTCCCTCCAATCCCCCAGCCGCGGATATTACCCAAAGAGCGTCACTGGCAATTCCTTCTCCGACTAGGTTCAGTCTACTTTATCCACCTTCATCGGTTCCTCACGTATCAATTCTTGCAAAACTGTCACATCCCACGACACATAAATTCCTCGCTATCGTGAGTACATAATGTCCTTGAGTGCCAGGTATGTCTCCCCTTTCTCATTATGTTTACTACTTTTCAGGATACGGAACTAGCAGTCCTGAGCACACCCCACACACGGTGTAGGCCCCCTAACACTAAATGATGATGGTATTGCCTTTATTGAGTTTTCAGTTATTATCATAACAGTCGGGAGTGTCATTACAGAGACTATCTTTCTTATGGAAGTATATATATATGTATATATATGGACAGGCGGAAAATATCATTTAGTGTAGCGTGGTCAGTATTTAGGGCACGCTGAAGAACGGGGGCTAACCCCTTGTGGCAACTCTCTTCCTTAGCGCAATACATACCCCTAGAATCGCTGTTTACCCTCAGATACAGGAAGCACAAATCCAGAAGAAGAGTATACGTGCAAACAGCAATGTGTGGCCCTCACTGCGAGGGAAAGAGGAATATATAAAGTGATGACATGCCATGGTGCGGCCCTTAATATGTATAGTTAATATGTAATTAACACATCCCAAAAAATGTATACATGCAAAATAGG
>NW_008481902.1:35635-40171 GCF_000524495.1 Plasmodium inui San Antonio 1
GAAGATTTACAGGCCTCATATAAAAAGAGAAAAAGAGACAATAAGACGAAGGCGCTCACCATCATGATGATGATGCAGAAGTAGCAGAAAAGCTTCAGGGGCGGAATGTTAAACGCATACTTACATGTTACATTGGAATGATGTTCATACGGATGCCCTAAAATGAGATGACCTCAGAGAATTTTTATAAATACAGAGTACAGAAACATGCGAGGAACTCCTACCGGGAAAACGAAGGGAATATGTACTTCCAGAGACAAGAACAGGAATTAAGTGAAATAGTTAAGAAATTAAGAAGATAATCAACCCCACTCTTGGGGACAATGGCAATTCGTAGCACATGCAGAGACGCAACTGACTGATTGTGCCTCATCAGGTGAGGAACATATCTGAGGGCCGCCAAATATTCTATCTACGATTCTATGCCCCATTTGTCCTGAATGTGGGGGTACAAAAATTTTCCGTAACCTACAATGGAGAAGAAATGTACAAATGGAAAATGCAGAATTTCCTATTTGTAATAATCCTCCTTGAAGGTTCCTGATAGTCCATTTATTTGTTCTCTTAAATACTCGTTATACATAAGAGCCTACACACATACGGAACAGGTGGGAAAAGATTACTGTTCATTTGTTCTACTTAATGATAAACATGGCATATGGGATTCTGTATTTCCCCGGCACGGACAAAATGGTGCCGCACCGTTCTATCAGACACACAAAAAGGGGGAATTTATAAAAAATGCTGACGCGCATCCCCACGCTTCTCTACGAAACGGGGCACTACTCACTCAAAGCAGCGCAGTAGAAATCACACATTGATAAAATATCCTTAGAGAGAAAATCATACGCTAACAGTAAGAAACGAAGAAAAAAACAAGCAAACATAACTACCACAGCATTCTCAGAGTCTGGGTCTTCCACTATTTACATATGAGATCAATCTGCCGTAGAGTTGTAATTACAAAAACTCCTGTCGTTCATTTACGGACGTAAATAAGAGTTATTCCCTTTTTTGAACATATATATTGTTCCAATGAGAGAACAATTAATGTATGGGTTACTGAAAGAGTCGAGGGCACTCCTAGTAGGATGGAAAAAGAGAAAACATTCTGGTTATATCTTTGCGAAACGGGATTCATGAAATTTGACACGCAAGGGGAACATTTAGAAATATCGTGTGCCCCGAATAGACCTCCTTTTGCCTAAATAGTGATCATCATATAATCCATCAGGTAAGATACCACCGTTTTTGTCGACGTCCTTGCTTCATTCTACCAGCATATATATTATGGTAATCCCTGTATTATATCGAAATGTGTGAAATCACAAGGTGACTTTCACTTCTGATTCCTCTTATGATTTGTGTCAGATGTAATGGAATATTGGTATGTACGTGAAAACTCACCTTTTCACTTTCGTATTATAATCGTTTAAAAGGTTATTTTGTTCAGTGAGGTGTCGCCTTCGTTCTTTTCGGATTTGGAATCTTTTATATTTTGAACTGGCTCCGTCATATTGTCTGCTTCATATATTCGTTGCACACTGACACATAGTGTACTAGACAGGTAAACAGGATCTCGTCATTCCTTATTACCAGAATCTGCTGGATTCTGTCATGGAGAAATTCGTCACTTGTTTTTAGATATATATATTATTCCACCTGATGGTGTCCTTTTCATTTTTTCCTCTTTTTTCTATATTTTTTTTTATTGTCTCTCCTTTTTTTCACTTTTTTCTTTTCCTTCTGCATTTCTCTTGCTTCTTTTGCATTTTCTTTTTCTTTCCTCTGAATTTCTCCTTTTCTCTTTCGCATTTCTTTCTTTTCTTTTGCATTTTTTTTTTTATGAATTTTTTTCCTTCTGCTCTGGCTTTTTCTCTCTCTTCCTTTTTTTTTTTTTTTTTAAATTTTTAACTAAGGAAACCTTTCTAATTCTACTGCTTCTATCTCTATTTTAAAGTGTGCACACTCTTCCATAAAGGAGCCTCTTCGTTGAGTCGCTATTGGATTCTACAGTGAAGTTTGTTAACTAGTGAACACTTTGCATGTTTATCGCGTCCGAGTAGATTAAAATAAGGGAAATGTGTGACGTGAGCGTTTTTTTTTTTAAAGGTAATATTTATTCATGCTATACACACCATGCCACTCCTGTTTCAGCATTATTTAGGTGTAAAAGAATGTTAATCCATTAGTATTTCTAATGAGCAGGGGCGATTCTAGAAGTTTTTTTTTTTCAATCACCCTTAAAGAGATATATCCAGGGACGGATGTAATTACAGGTTTAAGAAATATATGCTTCGATTCAGAGAAATATTGGTTCGGCCTATTTAAACATACAGCTCATTTACAGAACAAAATGAACCGTCTGATTTGTCAAGAGACATTAAAACGAATTCGGGCGAACTGCAGAAACATTACTGCCATAATTTCTCGTGTCCGTCTCGGGTACGACATGAGGCCTCCGCGAGGACGAATACACTTATATTCTAAAAATGCGATAACACTTTTCTGACACTTGCATTGAATGCTCAATCCATGCCATTAGGACTCATTATACCTATTTTATCCATAATGCAAATTTTATCATTTGGAAACAGATAATCTACTTCAACTATTAATATATACATCAAGTTCCTTTTTTCAGTTCAATGCGGCCATATAATAGGAAACAATACCTATGTCAAGACGTCTCCCTCTAGACGATTCAAGAACGGAGTTAGAGCACAGAGGATGGAACTTCTCCCTTTTTTCAAGGAAAGTCTTCCCCTTTTAACATGTGTCATGTTAACGTGAAAATTAGAGTGTCAGGAAAATAGCCCGTAATGCACAGCTAAAAAAAGGAGAAATGTCCTAACCATAAGACTATGCTTTCAAACTATTTAGCTAAGAGTTTAAAATGACCATAGAAAAGAAGGAACTATATAATAACGTGATCTACATGAGTCAATATCAGAGAAGAAAAGAAACAAAAGAGGAGGCCAAGTTACACACAATCTCACCCCGGGGTGACCAGAGATTTGCGTTATCGATCATACACCCGCGGCAGTACCAGATGGATGTATATTCCTTCAGAGATAAAACATATCCATTCCATGTCTTAGAAAGAAGCAAGGTTTATACTAATGAACCCACAGCCGCTCCTCACTCCAGGTGCCCTCCTCTCGCCCCTGGTTTCCTACCGACTCTTCACGTCAAACTCATAATGCAATCCACGATTTCCTTCCAGACCTTCCCATTTTTGAGGTTCCAAATAACAGAACACTTTATAACCTGCAGTCTGTGCACCTCTTTATCGTTTATATGAAGGTGCTCCTAAAAGCATGACGATACAGAATAGCTGCATAGAATAACCTCCTTAGAATGAATGATCAAGACAAGAATATATTGGTGCACGTTGTCTCCTGTTTCAGTTCTTAATGTTTTTTGAGAGCTCAAAATGGAATTTGCACGTGATCACCTCCTTAGGTGGAATTTTACCATACAGAGCAAGATACTTCATATAGGCATACATTTCAAGGAGATATCTGTTAATAAGTGTCACTGTTCAAGACTAATCAGCAGTGAAATTCAACAATGGGAAAGCGACGCGCGAAAATAAATGCGCACTTCTAGATAGTACCGCCTTGATAATTATCATGGGAGAGATGAGGATACACCCCCGGATGCTTATCCTTGTATATTTTATCCTTCACATTCACAGTTCCTGTACGATACTTAAAAGGATATCTTCTTCCACACATACACCCACGACGTCAGGGGAACGGGGCTTGTTCCTCTATATATTGTCATCCCCGAGTGGAGGACTACATTCTGGATGATAAGAATTACGATCATTTCAGCTATTCTCAGTGTTCTTAATATACTACATTACATAATAGGCGAAATGGTTCATGCCCTTTACATTCTCCGTCAACTTTTCAAATCGATATTTGACACAAAGACGCCGTAATTCTAATCCAGAAAAGGGATATCCATGTTGATAAAAATATTATACCTAGCCATATTCATGGACGCCGTAATTGTTCTCATCCTTCACTAGGGCGTTATCCTTCTTTATTACGCATACATTTCGTATTAAGAAGCTGAGTGTTGCCTGACCTTTGATTTTATGAAGTATTATTATAATGCATAAACGGCTTCTTACTATCCATCCCTAGCTTTGTAATAGTAACACATCTTCATTAAAAAATGAATTGTGTCCTGGTGGCCATCATGCAGAATTCCTCTCAAGCATATTTTTCTATTGCGAGATTCCTTTTCGACCCTGATATGAGGTAAAGAAACACAAAGATAATGCTAACAGAAATTACGAAAAGGGAACGACAATGAAGAACAACAGAGAGGCGTTACTGCCTCGCGCCAGGCGAATTTAGTGAAGCATAACTTAAATAGCCCCCTCAGCAGAAATCTTCTAAAAGAGGCATTACAGAATTGACCATGTCACGTGTTTGGGGAAGATTGAAAGTATAAGGTCAAATTGGCATATTAATGAAACAAAAACAAAAATAATGCTAACAGAAATTACGAAAAGGGAAG